>NC_042494.1:63635772-63651200 GCF_005508785.2 Acyrthosiphon pisum
GAAATGTTTTTCTACTTCTCCGCTCATCTAAACTTTGAATATTTATAACTTATAAACTACTCGCCCCAAATTCGATTTTCATGTATAAAAATACTAAGAAAAATATTCTGCTTTGGAATATAAAATTAAAACCCTATGTTGTCATTCAAAAAAGTAAAAACTTAAAAAATTATAAGGATAAAAAATATTTAAAAATATAATTTTTTAAGAAAAACGTTGTTTTATAAGCGACTTGAAACTATGTAAAAAAATATTTTCAAAAAAATTTACACTTTGAAATAATGAGTATTCAATGATAAAAGAATCGCCCGGTATTGTATTTATTTTCGTGATATTAAGATTCTGGAATTTTGTGTTTCTTTACCTGGAAGCGCATGTGGCAGAAGTAAGTATCCATATGTCATCTAAAAGTGTTCCATAACACATTGGTTTTTTATCAACCAAAAAAATTATTTCACTTTTGCAGGATTTTTGACAAATACGTTTTTCAGCTTTAAATTCGTCATCAATGCTTGGTTCTTCCGACTCTGATTCAGTTGTGTCAGGTGTAATAGTTTCATTGTCTTTTTTGATCTCCAGAGGTATTTCTTTTTTCCCATATCCTTCGTCTAATGTTTCTTCTGGATTTGTCAAAGGATCTACAGTAGTATCTTTTATTTCAATAATGTCGTTTATTGTTGGTTTTTCATCATTTATACTATATCTAATCGTATTTTCTTCCATTTTTGTTTCAGTATTTAATATAGTTTCTTCTGCTTTTATATTATTTGCAGTTTCATTTATTAGTTGTTCGACAATTTTTTTGACCACTAACTCAATTTCGTTTAGTTTTGCCAATTGATCACTATCCATTTGTGAGGAATCTATATTTTCCCTTGTGTTTCTTCCCAATTTATCTTTAGGTACAGTGTTAGCTGCCTTTTTGGTACCTTTAGATTCTATCATCGGTGTCCCGGATTGAGGCGATCTTTGGTTAAACTTACAGCAGGCAAAAGGTGCACTTGGAGTGAATGCACGTTTCAAACCATCACAGTTACCAGTTGCATCTGGCAAAAAATCATCGTCCATGGTGCAATCACTACCCAGAAGACAATAACCGAAAGTGTTTCCACATGTTTTGACGCCCGATATTACAAAGAGCCCTTTAAAGAAAATAACAATTAAAATAAACATCAAAAAGTAAAATAATAAAATTATACAATTTAATGTACATCAATATATTTATATAATATACAATATACATATATTTATGTAATATAGATATAGGTTGGTAAAATTATCTTTTGGTATATATATGGAATTTCAACCAAATTCTTGAGTGTAACACTAAATTTTAAATGTTATAGGTAACATAATATTTTACTGCAATATAAAAACATAAATAAATTAAAAAACTGACTCTTGTAAAACAATTTGAGTCCATATGACTTATTAAATGTAATTTTTATAAAAAAAAAAAAGTAATACATGGATATATTGATAAATTAGTTATTCCATTTCAGGTATTTAATTTAAATAACTAAGATTCAGATTTTAATCACCAGAGGTTTGACTTATTTGATAGTTTTTAATTTATGAATAATATTTCAATGGTTCATACTTCAGATTGAGTTAGGTCAGGTTTTCTATATGTTAATATTGAATATTTACAATATCCTATGAAAACATTCAAAAAATATTATAAGTGTGATCGGCTTACCTGGGTCTACTAGTGGCATGTTCATTGAGGCCGGCAACGAGGTCACGATGCATATAATGGCTATAAGGAATAACATGACGATGACGGGCCTAAAACAGAAAAACAAGTCTACCCGTGAGTTCAATGCGGAAGTAACAAGTCGCTAGACGTTCGGCGACAAAGTGTTTAGCCGTTTCACAGTCTTGCGTCTTCGTGAGATATTGGTACATATAGGATGTATATGAGTCACTATTTTGACTCTGTTCTTTCAGTGTCAAAAAAAATAAATAATAATAAGTAAATTCGCCCAAGACACGCCTGCTCTGGTTGACATACATTAGTATTCATGATATACAGTGCAATTCGTACGGACACGTACTTGGAGTACCGTAAGTTTAATTGTGAAGAACAAAATATATATACGCCTTCTAAAGTTCTATGACCTGAAACTGAACTGACCTACAAAGTATTTGCAAATTATAGGACATCGCTGTTTACCATTTTTCTATTCATATACTGATAAACTTCCCCAAAGATGATACCCAGTATTGGATAGTAATATTTTATTAACATGATTTGTTTAGGACGGACAAAAAACCATTTCAAAAACATAAATTATTATTATTTAGTATGGTTATCATATTATTATTGTAAAAATATTGTATCTTATATTAAATACATTTTTTGATTATGAACTTAAGGATAATTTGTTATGAAGGTGTACTTCAGTGAAATTATATTGTCACAAAATATGAATCTATTTATAGCTTAATAATTTATGTTACATTTTTTACCGTTATAATTACGTTAATTTTATAAAACTAAATGTAAAATGCGTAAGTTTATCACTTTCCCTGTAACTTATTAAGAGTAAAAAAAGTAGTTAAGTAGTCCTAAATAGTTTAATAATATGATATATAATATAAATGAAGAGAAATAGAAATTGTATAAGTAGTTCCCATAACTGAGTAGAATTTTAAATAATCTTCTTATTCTCTAAATAGTCTAAACTAAGATAGAATAATACTCTTTATATTTGGGACCATTAACTTCTAAACTGTGATGAATACAAAATTATTTCCTACTAATATTCAAGACCATACATTGCAGGTCAAGGCCTTCTAAAAACATACCAGAAATTTCAATCGATCTTTTTGACTATAGAAGCCTGTACACAAACTATTTATGTTCTAAACTTGACATATTTTATTTATTGACTGTTAAATGTACTTTTATCATATTAAGTTACTAAGGAGTTATAATATAAAATAAGAACATTTTCTAAGTACCTACCTATGCGTACCAATTTCATTGTAATATTATTAAAATGAAATACGTCCCTATTATGTACTGCCTAAGTTAATTATTGCATGTATAACTAGGTACCTATACATTTATCATCACAGTTAATTTTATTTAAAATATTGAATGTAAACAAAAATATACATTCATAGGTAGTATTATATTCTTAATTTATAATTAAAATAAAATATATTAAATTACATGTATTCTAATAATAATATTACTCATGCGATTCAACTAAATATGAAGTAGCTGGTACCTAATTACAGTAATTTTAAATAATAATTTTAATTGTATTATATGCTTTCAGAAAATAAAAATTGATTTAATATTAAGCTAATATGAAATATAATATTTTATGAAATATAAAAAAAAAAATGTTTAAATACTTGAATAGAGTTGTTATATTATCATACAATTACTATAATAATAATGTATTAAAATATAGTTGTAACTGTGTGTAGGCGTCTAGTGCCTATATTATTTACCTTGTATTATGTGCCATTCTGAGAGACTTGAACGATTGGTTATTTAATATTTAACCGACTACCGTGATAACGAACAATGTCTATCCACAGACTACTTGTTATTTTATAATGAACTGTTCTTCTTTCTACGATTCCCCCCGCCAATATTTGTTAATCAATCAAAGTTTCATCGATGTATTTTATAGGTTGATAAAATTAATGGTATTCGACTCAAATATTATTTATCTTAAATAATTTGTATCTTGTCAAACGAGTTCGAGAATATTGAGTGCCTCTGGTTATTTAATGGAATATATTTTTAAAATGGGGTATATATAAAATAAATAAAATAAGGTTTTAATGAGATCGTAAAATATATTATAGATGGTATTAGATATAATATACCTAATCTGAATTAAATATTTTTGAATTTATAAACTAGTATTTGTTTTTGAACAACACGCGTTCCTAACTTTATTCGTAGCACCTATAATAAGAAAATTGTTTTATAATTAAATGTAAATAATTTTCATCATAGCTATTTTAATTTTATAAAAAACAAATTTATGTTTATCGCATATTTTCTTTTAATAATAAAAACAGTATGGGTACCTATAATATACTAGAAAATTTAAATGCATATACTTAAACTATAGGTAACTATGAAAGTATAACGATACATTGTAACATTGTTACATTGCAGTGTAAGAGATTCTAATTTCTAATGAATGATACTCATATTAGATACATGTTTTATGTTTAATTGGTTGACTGATTAAATATTGCGATATGCTTTTAAATATGATTTACTTTATAATAAAGTACCTAACTATTAAGTAACTAAATAAAATATAACTCACTGCGCATCCATATTTTGTATAGACAAAAACTGTATAAATCTTATAGTTCAGAATAATTGTAGTTGCAAATAAATTGTTTATAAATAAATTTAATGTTTGACAGAAATTTGTTTTTAGGTTTTATTTTAAATAACGAGTACATTTTACATATTAAAAAAAAATAATACAAAAATATCATTAGACTTAAATAGGTTATTATTTAACAAATAAATTGAATAGAAATGTGTTATATGATATTGTTATTTTTAAACATAATATAGGTACGCCAAGGCATAGTTTTTTGGAAAGTTATTGTAAAATTAGTTTTATTCGGTTACATATCTAAAATCATAATATTATAAACTATAATAATATAATTAAATATATATAAATTAAATGTACAAAAGCAAATATTTTTTAGTGCTTATGCCCTATATATTATGTTATTTTTACTTTTATTTATTGATTGTGACGCTCAAGAGCGCAGTTCAGTACCTATGTACAACATAGAAAAATACACTAAAAGACAAGTAACATTTTTTGCAACTTACATGCTACAGATATTATCAAAGATAAAAAAAACAAAGCCAGATAGATATTTGTTATTATAATGTAAAATTCTATTGATGGGACTATGAAAAACAAAATTACGATAAGGTACTTGGTGGAAAATAAAATATGGTTCTTATTATGTCTAGTATTAACTGTAGGGGCCATTCAGCCAATAAGACTCAACTACTCAAGGGGTCAGGGCAGTTAACATATCCAATATCCATTCAATAGCTTATATAAAAATAAAAATTCAGTTTATAGCCTTATATACATTTTTTTTTAATCATATAGTATCTTCAGCTTAAAGTTTTAATCATTTGAGATTATTATACATTTATACTATTTTTTTCTTAACAGACAAATTACAATAATAAAATAACAAAAACAAAGGAGGCTTAAAAATAATTCAAGTTTGTTCTATTTTATGGAATTATTTATTAGTTTACACTTAAACGTGTATTCATATTTTAGTAAGAATGTTGTGTTCATTTTACATACAATTATTATAGTAATGAGGTAAGAGGTTGCTTATGTAAAGATATGTTGCCAAGTGTCTAACTATTTTACGACCATACTCTTTGTCCATGCTTTCTGTAATAAATATAATGCATTAGTGGTAGATTACTGGTAAATTGAATTTTATGCGTATAATAATAATAAAGTATATATTTACAAGGTTTTATCATAAAATCGAATAAAAGTTTTCGTGAAATGGTAAACTCGTTTATTCCAAACAAATATGTAATTACCCTGTGTAAAAAGTAACACGAATAAAATATATATTATAACATTTATTACATTATATTATCCGTTGTTACTTGTTAAACCACTTTCTTCTGTTAGGAATTTTACAACAATAGATATTATTATTATAACAAAACGATTCACTGTCGGAAACAATCATTTCTACTTCTATAAATAAATGTAATTTAAATTGTTGGAAAAAACTTTATGTTATTAGTATTTATTACCTATTCATTTCTCGGAAAGTTTAGTTTTTTTTGGATTTTTAACTAGATTCCTTTAGTAATTGCCTATATAATATCTTAATTGCCTATATGCATGTATGAATGTATGTGTTATGACTCATAACCTTACAAACATAGTCATAACTTATGACTTATGAGTATGAAATATATACTTTTAAAATTTTTTTTTAACTGTGTTTTTTGGTATGTTTCATAAAATCATCACTAGATTGTCACATTAATTTCATACTTGATTACTTTTTATCAATATTTAATTTCGGATCACGATGTACAGAAGATATATCTATAAGATAGATCATCGTTATGTAAATTAGCTTAATGTAGGTACTATGTAAGAAATATTTGTATACCTGACATTTTTCATTCAACGCTTAAATAAGTAGAGGTGTTTACAGTAGGTACTACCTATTAGAGTTTTAAATAAAAATTTGCTTTTTTTTATCTTTTATTAATATAAAATATTTTAAAAAAAATGAATTTCATGACATTTTAGAATCCTATAATACATGTATGTATGAATGTAGTATGATGCTACTTTATTATGTATTTTATTGCTTGGATATATGTGTATCTCATGTTAGGTTAAGGCTAAGATTAGGTTAGGTTTTATACTTAGTAAATCGGTTAATATTAGTGCAACTTTAATATAGTAATATAAATTATTTAGTATTTTCAATATTGCAATGAGTCTGGGCGTCTGGCAATACAGTAGGTATACAAATGATGTACAATAATAAGCAGATTTAAAAAACCTGTATAAACTGTTTATTTTAGTTTCAGTCAATAACTGGTTGCAAATTTTAATATGTATTGATGGATTGACAGAGAACGGTACTTCTATTTTTATCGTATTATTACCAAATAACTAAGTACCGTTTACCACTTCAAACAATTGTCTTATAATTATTATTTGAATACCAGAATACAGCAGAATTAGTATTTAAAATGTTTTATTTTTCTGCATAATTATACAGCTCAAACACATTATACGAGTATTGAGTACCTATGTAAATCAATACGTTATAGTAATGTTAGGTAAATCAATTAATAGTAAAAAAAATTGTCTTTTTTTAATTCTCGAAAAATTATTTAATTTATTTTAATTTTATTTTACTATAGTATATTTATTGTAAATATTTACTTTTTATTGTTTTTTTAATTTATAATAAGTAGAATGATTTTATAATTTTTGAAAGCTTTAAGTTAAAGTTGCCTCTAAGCTTTAAGCTTTATTACATATTTTCCTAACGTGTGTTGAGAAATCAGAATCCTAGTGGTTACTATTAGTTTTGAAAAATTAAGTCTTGCTTAGTTTTTAATTTTTATACACTTATAACTTCTTTAGGATTCTGAACACATATTAAAAAAATAATATATAATAAGAAAATTTACAAAGATTACTAATACGAATATACGATTGATTTCAAATTATATATGTTATTTTTATAAATTAATTGTATCTTAATAGACATTTTTTTTATAAATAGGTTAAAACAATATTAGAAAGAAAAGACATCCTTGTGACACTATGTCTTACGTCGATGTTCAATAAAAATGCATACCTATGTTCTAATACCTAGTTTAAAAGCAAAATATATCTTGAATATATTTAATATTTTAATATATGGTTCTTCATAAGTTGTTAGGTACCTACTTGTTATAATACCTATAGCTATTTAAAAATATTAAAGATACATAAGAACGATTTTTTTTGTAAGCACATACAATTAGATTACCTAACAAAGTGTATATCTAAAGGCTAAATTCACACCGTTTTAAAATTGTGGATACTCAAAAATATTTTTTACGAGGTTTTTAAATTTGTTGGTACATTAAAGTATATTATGAACACAAAAAGTCAAAACCTTTTCAATACATTGAGATTAATTGTATGATATTTCCTGTTTGTACCACAAACTTATATTAACACCGTCGTGCGGTAATAGTCAGTATTAATTCAAAAGTCAATAACAATAATATATATAGTTTAAATATATATACTATTATAATAATTATTAAATAATAAATATTATTAAAATCAATATTTTCGGTTAATATGAATGCAACTTACCGTATTATGCTAATGTCTAATAGACAATAATAATATAAATTATTATAATAGCAATATAATAAATTAATATATCATAAAATGAACTTAGTAATACAGGCTGACAGACCGTTCTTGCTCAGAATCCTTTTTCGCATGCAATGATTTATCATATTGAATTCAAATTTAACACATAATATATTACGGTGACTTACTCAATGACGACGTACATTCGACACCTACAACTCTACAGCAGAGCGGTTACCTACTTGTCAACTTTTTACTTATCTATGAACATAATATTATATCCTCGAGCAATATATATTTGCAAAATGTAAATTATAATTATCTACAAGTGTCTATGATTTATGATTTATTATTTATAATATACATCGATCAACGATCATAATTAATTGTAAATGTCTTAAAAGTATTTTTTAGTTGATTTTTATCTTACATTCCTATAGTACTTATAGGTTAAAATGTTCTATTTAAATATTGAAACGCACAATATTGATTTATGTTACGACGCTATATTAAACGAAATAGTATTATTTCGTTCGCATAATAAATTTACTGTCAAATTAATAATGCTAGTGTATCGTTTGTAAAATGTTATTTATTTAACTTTGATATTTATATGTGTGATATAAATAATATTATAGACCCACTGGCCACTGGTCAATTATTTCTAAGGCTATAAAATATCAATATGGTAATCGAAAATTGAAAACTAATTTACATACATCCATAAATAGATAGATACCTACCTAAATAATGACATAATATAATATAAGTTAGAAAGTTTGAAAAGTCTACTATATTATAGATATAGGTAATGAAAGTACAAACTATTTTGTTCCTAATGTATTTTATATTTTTATCATTTAAAAATCATTTATAAAAGTTGTTTACCTCGTTAAAAGTATAAAAAGTTATATTTTTTTATGACTGAAAACAAAAAAAAAATAATCTTATACCTACGAAGATCTATCTCATATTAAGTTTCACTGTATCTAATCATTAGTGAGAAAAGATAGTTTTATGTTTTATTGTATACAAAACATACATTAAGTTATTAAGTTATGAGTTAGAAAACTGACAATCGGTGCAAAACAGTGATAAAAAAAATATAGGTACCAAAGTCAATAGTACGTAGGAAGAATGAAACGGATGCTAATAAAATACGTTAGTAGGTATTTCAGTAAAACAATTCGTGGGACGTATGTTTCTTAATTTGTTTAAATGTATTAAATATTTCTATTCTTAGAATAAATTATATGAAATATAAATATTTGATAGGTTAGAAAGTGATAATATTGATTAATTGATATTGTAGTAATTAGTGAATATTTTATATTTTTTAAAAGTCTATTGGTTTATCTCAATAAAATAAATTCGTATTTACTTGTATGTCATTTTTTTAATTTGTTTTTTTTTTAAGTATTATTATTATTATTATTATTATTATTATTATTAGTATTATCATACCTTGTTTGATGTATTCATAATGATTATAAATATCATTTATAATACGTACCTACCTCATGTATAATATTTATTAGTATGTATATTGTACATGCTTACGAGTAATTATTATTTAACAGAATTAAATTGCAATTATGTGTTTATGTGTATACATGTATAATAATTGATATACCTGCTATCAAGCCTATTAATTCCTTAATAGAATTGTGTAGTAGATACAAAAAGCATACAACATTTAAAATGCTGAAACAAATACAATCTTTTGATTTATTAATACAGATAAATATTAAACATATTACACAGACCAAGTCTCCAGTTTGTGTAGACTGAATGTGTTGAGAGAATTAAAAATTAAAAATTCTATTATTTAATAATTTAATCAAATAACTCAATTAGTTTTAATTTAAAAATAACCTATTAATGCCGAAAATATTTTACAATATGTTCTTGAGAATTGTACATTTTTGATTTGTACCAATATCAATAAAATTAAATATTATCATATTATTTATTAGTTATTACTTATTAGTATTTAATAATATTTATTATTAAAATATGCTTATATGCCCGTATGCCGCAGTATGGTATGGTATATCTTTATATAACCTATATGTTATAATATAATTGGCTATTGCTATATCTATATGTGTTCAATTGAGTTATTTTTCTTGGAGAATTCTGATTAATGGGACAAGAAATTAATTTAACTATATTTATAATTCCCTATTCTAGTAAATGGTTATGTAATATCAATAATAATTTTTATTTTTATTATATTTATTATTTAATTATTTATAAATTAACTTAACTTGAATTTGATTAAAAGTAACTCGTTATTTATTAAGCTTATATCAATTTAAATAAGTTAAGTTAAAAATTAAGTTAATGAAAATTACATTTTAAAAATTTAAGTTAAAAGTTAAAATAAACTTAACTTTTAACTTAACTTTTAACTTGTTAACGCGTTTATGCCCAGGCTTGCCTGCTATATGTCTGCCTATAAAATCCAATATAATATATTTGTTTCACCTATAGAACGAAAATAATGATTACCTACCTCTGGTTGTGCGCATAAATCAACTAAAATTTGTTGATGCACAACTACTGGTTGTATAAGAAGCAAAAACGTGTCAATTACCGCTAATCCTCCGGACTTGAATATGTTTAAAAAAAAAGACAAGCGATCTGAGGAGGCGTAACGACCACCAGGATGAGCGAGTCTTGCGAGAAAAACACAGATTTTTACTCCTTTAAATTGCCCGGTAACGTGCTCGTAAATATATAATTTAATGCTTAATCGTGTATTTGACTTTCACTAAATTATGATATACAACACTGTTGTTAAGATCCGTATGAAAGTTCTGCACGTCGCGTAGATGACACATGGCCTTATTGAAACATGTATAGACGTCACCTATTGAGTTCAAAATGATTAATTTTGGTCGCCCGCGGTGATTCATTGAATCAGATCACTATAGCGAGACATCGCACGTTTATCTCAGTATACACAACAGCCGTACAGACAACATTTTATTGGACGAATAGTATGGGTAATATTTTATTATTAAACATTTCACTGAATTCATTGTAAAATATATGGTTTTAAAATCGCCAAATTATGTGGAAGCACTGCAAGCGAGCTGAAAGTTTACACGAAACTAAGCTTTTAGTCAATAACCAATGGGATACCTTAATTTATTAGTTCATAATCCACTTCCAATAAATCTATATTATGCATAACTATATGATTATAGAATAGACGAGTAAAAAATCAACTGGGACTCAACAAATTTTGGCAACTATTTTTGTTCATTGAATTAAATTCCGGTATGGCAAATAAGAAATTTAAGGTGGGTGTTATCGATTAAAATAATTGAAATAGATTATGTTATCAAAAAATAATCACATTGCTAATCTCATAACGCCATTAACAAGAAACAAAAATCAATGTTTCAACTACTACTCATATATTTCTAATTTTTAAACTCAAATGAAAATAATAGGTACAAGTTGAAACTGCTATAAAACTCAGAATGTATTGCTATAAATTACGGTAATCAGTGTATTAAATACATAAAGCCTATAGTTAGTGTCCTAGTAATTAGTGTAGGTACCTACCTACTTAGGGTCATATCGTATCGCCATACAGTAAATAATTACATTTTGGTTTCACTTAGATTTAAACAGTTTTCTATTTATTTACTAATTTATGCGGCTATTTATTTTAAATCATTTTGAAGCTAAATGTAACACGTTTAACATTGACCTATAGACATAACATTTTTTCAAAGAATTGTGTCGTTGATAAATTATGCAGACAATAAACATATATGCCACTATACTTTATGTTTATGCTAATATACAATCTTATTTTCATTTTTCTTTCTTCATTGCGTTCTCCTATCACGAAGTCATACAAATAAATACATTTTGACGAAGAAAGTATTTATTTATATTTAAATTTTGATAATCTTAGACATTGGACTCATTGGAGGAATAAAGTATGAACATTTTACTTAAATTATACATAAGTACATAACTTATGAGTTATGAACCACAATTTTATTGGTCAATAGGTCATGTTAATATTTAACTTAAATTTAACAAATTGTAGGTGTTATTTCTTAAAAGTAATAAAGAAATGTCTCGATAAATATACATTTATGAACAATTATTAGTGTTATCGCTGTACGGAAAAAAATAGTTAATTAAGGTTGAGTTAATTTCAAAGAAGTGTGATGTGATATAGGTGGTATACGTCTTACCAGGTAATAAATATGTATTCAAACAGTGTAACTACAATGATTTTCATAAAACATATTTTAACATAGATACCTACCTATGATCTATACCTACTCATTGACGCAGGGTCCCATACAAGAGTAATATTAGTATTAGTACTTACTGATTTTTATCAGTAGGTATAGAAAGTTTTTAATTTAAATTAAATTATAGATAGGAAATAAAGACATAAAAAGAATAATAGGTAATAATGACATAATAATAATTTAAAATGTTTGAAGTGTTCATTGTATTTCGTATGATTTTTAATTAAATCATTATTTAGTTTAACTGTTTAAATAGTATAAAAACTGTATAAATACCTACCTACATTATTTACTATTAGATATATTAGTTTAAAACACTTATAATTATGAAATAATAACTAATAATAATTCCTTAGTATATTGGTAATGATCTTCCAAAATGCATAAAATATAAAATTAAAACGATTTGTGTTCAAATGATATCTACAATAGGTAGTATACACTATGGTACTACAGTCTACAGTTAAGAGTCAACGTATTGATACATTAGGCTATATGTATTATTATTATTATTATTGATCGCAGTGAACGGTATAGTTTAATATTTAATATACCTAATTTAATACTTATAACTACTAAAAAGGACACGGAACTATTTGGGTCGTGGACGTTCTAGAGACAAAGAGATCCTATACTAATATCATAGCTACTATATCGATTGATTTTCACAGGCCAAATACGTGAATATTTTATATTATGGATGGTAACAAAAACAGTTAATCGGTAAGTATACAGCAGGAAAAATAGACATATGATATATTATTAAACTCGGATTGATCGGTTTTATATTGTCTGTTCTCTGTTCAATAAATATTTATAAAGATAATAAAGTTGTAGATAATAAAATGTAGTATAATTTTAATTTTCTGCTACTTGCATGACATGAATAAAATACATTTATTTTTTTTTTAGAAAACAAGAATACATACAATCTGTAATAATTTATACAATACGTAATGTGGGGGGTACAAACATTAATTTTATTAAAAATAATATGCGATGAGAGTTAGTTATATTTTATTTATTTATTTCAATTACCTATCTTTAAAATACAGGCTGGTAGTTCAATGGTTAAATAATTAACAACATTACTATTTACAAATAAACATATTTTTAAAATATTTACTATCACAAAAAATGGATAGTTTAGAAGAATGTTCAATATAATAAAATGTTATGAAGAAGATATCGATTTTATGTTGGCAATCCGCATCATCATCCTTGCAAAGGACTCGTTAGCAGCATAGTTTGTGGTACATATTGGAACACAGAACTGATAGTTATTTATGACGTGTATGTTTAATAATTAATAAACAAGTCACTTTGCAACGGCACTTTCGATGGTGAATTCTGTTTTAAATTTTAGTAGATGTATCTTATATCTTGTATCTTGTATCTTATATCATCATATAATATAGCCTATAGGATACACGTCATGGCAATATGTCACCATTGTCCATTATTGTGTAACAAAACCCTTGGACAGTCCAAGGTTAGTCCAAGTTGGACTTTTCAAAAGTTGAACAAGTTAGATATGTGTATTCAATGACGCCGAACCCATGTATTAGGTGTAGCAGCCACCACACCTATTTTAAATGGTGGGTGTACCCCAAAAATTGGTGTGTAATAGTAATCCTAGGTATAAAAATATATTGTACAAATATAAGAAAGACGACTTCCTAGTGTGTCATAGCGTGCAGTGTGTACTATGTGATAACATTAGAAATAGCCAATAGCTATAATTAGTAATTTACTTAATAGTTTTACCATTAATAAATAAATTCTAGTATTTATAATCAATATCGTGTAAAAAGTCAAAAATCTCTGATAATACAGTACATTTACTATTTTTATTTTACAAGTGATAAAATAATTAGTACCTATTAACTGAAATATCGGGGATGATGGCCCCCAAGCACACATGAATGAATTATTTTTACAACAAATTGTGCTTTTATATTTTATTTTTATTTTGTGTTTGCAATCAACTATTGCATAAAAATGGTTCAAATTTCTACTTCAGCATAATATTTTCTGATAGAAAAGTGAGTCTAGTAGGTACTTTTTTGGGTCAAAACACAAAAGTAAAAAAGTTCCCAGTAATTTTCAAAGCGTCATGAAAAACAAAAAAAAATTAACAAATATAAAAGTAATTTTTACACAAAACCATTTATCGACAAAATCGATTATGTTTTTCTGTTGTAACTCAAAAAGGAATAACCGTAAAAATTTTATAAATTTTTATATAATATATGAGTATTTCCCTTACAAGATAATTCCTACAAGATATTCAAAATATATTGACTCTTTTTGAGCTTTAAACATTTTAGATTCTGAGTGGAACGATGAATGTATTTATTTTACAATGATGGGTGATTTTTTTTTTAATTTTTAATTTTTGTGTCTGTCATCACGGTTTGGGGCAGTAAAACTGCTTCGATTTTCTTCAACAGTATCTTGTTTGATGGGAAAGTGAATCTAGTTGGTGCATTCGGGAGGTCAAAATTTGAAATTTCCAATAGTTTTCAAAAGCGCCGTGAAAAACAAAAGAAAAATTAAGGAAAAACGGGAATTTTTACGCAAAATCTATTTTCGAGAAAATTGATTTTGGTTTTTGGTGTAACTTTAAAACTAATGACTGTAGATACATGAAATTTTCACTGGTTGTTTATATTTCCATTTTCTATACATGATACATTTTTAAAAATATTTTGATTTGTTTTTAGCTCTTTACGGACAATTTCAGTTTCCAATTTAATTAGTTAGCTCCTACTATATTGTTACAATGACATTTGAAAAATATTAAAAATCCTTAGTCACAGTTTTTTTTTATTAGCATTTAAAGTTCAAAAATTGACAAAATATGGAAAAATCACGAAAATTACCTAATTATGTTGAGTTTATAATTCGTAAAAATTTTTCTTTTTAGAACTAAGATTTTAAAATGTAATACAAGATTCCTTATAGGATAATCTACCTTTATCAAAAAAAAAATGTCTATAAAAAAATCAAATTAAATTTTTATGAGCGTTTGAAATTCATATTTTTACAATATTTGATATTCACTCGATTTCTTACGTAACGATTATCTTATTTTGTTGTAATTAAAAAACGAGTGACTGTAGAAACTTGAAAACTTTACCGAAAGTTTATATTAGCATTTTATATATACGATAAAATTTTGAAAATAATTTGACTCTTTTTGAGCTGTTTACGGACATTGTAAGTTTTCAATTTT
>NC_042494.1:63651631-63652240 GCF_005508785.2 Acyrthosiphon pisum
AAAAATGAATATAAAGCTCCTGATACAATGTTACAATTTTCAGTTGAAAAATATTAAAAATACATAGGCACAATTATTTTTTATAAGCATTTGAAGTTGAAATTTTGACAAAATTTATCAAATTTAAAATTGAATAATTATTTTGTAGTTAAAAATTTATAAAATGTTCATTTTTTATATCTAAGGTTTGAAAATTTCAAACAAGATTCCACGTAAATATTTAATTCTGTTACCAAAAATTCTAAGAAATATATAAGCACAGTTTATTTTTATAGTAATTTTAATTTCAAATTTGGACGAAATTACATATTAAAAAACCTGGAATAACTATTTTAGTTATTTTATTGTGATTGTATAATATTATTCGTGGGTACTTGAAACTTCTAAAGTATACTATTATATATCTATGATAGTACCACGGTTTGTTGTTGATGTATAACGCGTTACCTAATGGATATTGTGATATGATTAATTTGGAATTTATTATTGATACCTATTATAGGTCAATTTTTTTTTAATACTATAGATAAGTATACCTATAATAGGTATGTCTATTACCTAGACTGACAAACCGTCTCCGCTAAGAATCGTTTTTGTGTCCAGTGTCCA
>NC_042494.1:63652340-63655854 GCF_005508785.2 Acyrthosiphon pisum
CATGCATGAATTAAATTACATCAAACAATATTATAATTCTAGTTTAATATTTTATTAAAATTAACAAAAAATATCGTATTGTGATTCTTTCAGAATTGTTTTCTAAATCAATATATGATTTAACTTTGTTTTAAAATATATGCTATACATTATAGTATCTAATACAAAATTACCATTGCCATCTTATTTTGAGGTTTATAACATGGTTTTCAATTTAATATAAATAACTTAAAACAAACTCTAAATACCTATAGTACATCATGTAAATTCATATAATGAGTGTTTTATGTACTAGTTACATCATGTAATTCAAAATATAAAATGCCAATACAAATAATAATTAAATTAGGAGCATGCAAGGGTGTAGTATGCAAGGTAATCCCTCTTCCACCATACCTAACAAATATATTAATGTTTAATGACATTTTAAATTTGGTTAAAAATTCAAATACACTTCGTTCCCCCCCTCCTCCCACTCAAAACCACACTGATGAAATTTCTATAGACGCCCTTGCGAGTAGGTAATAAATAATAATATTGTTAAATTCATTGCAAAACATTCAAATAAATGTAATTTCATTATTTCAATAGCAATATGATTCTGTGTATTATTTTATATAACCGTACATTTGTTTACGATGATTTTAGGTACGTTATATTTTAACATTTTACCATGTAAAAACATACTTTGAGCATCAACATTTTAATTTTTCTATAGGTAATACTTATACTTAGTTTAAAATGTATTACAATTAACACTTTTTTTTATACTTTTCAAGAAATGCAGTATTATATTTGTTTTTATAAATTCTTGTTAGAATTAAAAAATTCAGTTTCAACTTAATGTATAATCTCTTAATGCATAAAACATCTAATTATATAAAATGATAACACATTTTTAAATTCAATATATCTAATACAATGATTTATTTATTTGAATATAAAACATTTATAGATATAATAAAAATGATTTGTGATAAATGTAATTTTTTGAACATATATTTTTTAACTGACCAATTTTTTTTTCTAGAGTTAATAATTAATATAGTCAAAGTATTTGTATTAGGCACAATTTATACGTCACCGATGTCAATTTTATACTTACTTAATACGCAAATTACGGTTTTATTTTATATTTACAAATTGCGTAAATGTTATGATTATACAAGAATGTATATAATATATTATTTTATGTCATTTTAATCATAAAAATAATTTTTAAGGTTTATATACAAAATAAATAATAAATAATAAAATTATTGATGAATTTAACTTAATTTAAACAATGTTCGACTTTAATTTGAACTAATGCAAACTAACGTTTGAATGTTTAAAATTACATATTGTTTACACTTATAATTTGATTGATCCAACCAATAAACGATGAAACCTTAACGTATACACCAGGTACGTCTATTCTGCCGCATCCAAAACCCCAAGATACCAATCCAGCCAATTCGAAAAATCCGTCGTCTTGACACACAAGGGGTCCACCGCCATCTCCCTACAATCATAATGTTAGCATTAATAAAAAAAAAAATAATATAATATTAAATTCTTAGTTTTAGTCATATATAATATTATGTAAGTGCGTATTTGTAGATTCACAAATCCAACGCCTTAGAGTATCCAGGTTTGACACTTATATATTTTTAAAAATACAAAATGCATATTTTAACGCCTTTATTGGAATTTTAAGTGGATTTTTTTCGGTAATATATAGTATTGAATTCACAGTTGTAATTGTTATAGTATTATAATATACAATCATCCGGACTGAAAGCCACGCAGCTCACCTGACAAGCATCGTTTCCGGCCTCACCACCGGCGCAAAAGCTGCTGGCCGGAAGTATGAATATCTTCTCGGTGACCGCGTTTATCTTGCGGATGCACTCCGTGTCGCTGACCACCGGGATCTCGGCCTCGCGGATGCGCAACGGGATTGGACCGGCTTCGCCCATATAACCATATCCGGTGACCGTACACCGTTTTCCGGCCGCGTGGCTGACGCCCCTTGCTGGCAGACACACCAAACACACACCGTCCTTGAGCTCGGCCTGACCGTGGAGTTTGAGCAGAGCGATGTCGTTGTCCAGCGTCTGCGAATTGTGGTTGTGGTGGATGTACGTGGTGGCCACCCTAAGTGTCTGTGCACCCGGGCTCCCGTACTTTCGGGTCAGGTCGTGGTCGCCCACGCGCACGTAGATTGCGTCACCAGACCTCACAATGCTGAAAAATTACGAGGCGTAAACGTTACATTCATCGTCGATTTAAGTTGGTTCACACTAGGCAAATAGTAAACTATGAGAAAAATAGTTTTGAAATTAAAACTATAAATTAATGTTAATCTCCAGTATATTACATTCTGCACTTGTCGCCACTCAGGTGATTTGGATGCATCCAATCTTTACATGTAAAGAACTTGACAGTAAGTTGAAATTTATAAATCAAGTAAGGATTTCGACAAGAAACATACAGCATAACACCGTTGCATGAAATTATCGCGGAATCCCGAATCTCGTGAAATTGAGTATTAATTGTGTTGTTGAAATAATGGAAAAAACCATACATATTATATGTTTTAGAATACTATTTAGGTAAAAGTTTAAAAAAATATATATATATTTCAGTTGCATGTAAAAAAATAATATAGGTGTATAAACCTACTTGAAAATTGGAATGTTGTTTAAAAACGCGTTACGTGTTACACTTATAATACACAGTTAGGAATAGGACAGTAATAATTGAGATGGTGTAATTTTAGCACAAACGTAACTTATAATTGGTATATATTTTTTTTATGTAATTAGCATCCTGAAATAAATTACAATATTGTTATTTAATTGTAATTGATACATTTTTCCGTATACCATAATACTAGTTCCCACGTTATTGTATCCAGAACTAGCTTGTGACCGTTATAAATCCCGAGTCAGTACCTACTAGCAGTTACATATCTAGAATTTTACCGTTATCTATACATAATATTCTTAAAACACATTATGCATTAAATATATTTTGTAATAATAATTTTAAAAGAATTATGCGTTCAGATGAAGGTTAGTTCGAAATATGGGTTTAAACAGAACTTAGTCGTTTAAAAATCATAAATATTTATGTATTAAAATAGAGATATGATACTCTTCAAAAGCTTGGAGAATTTCTGATACATTTGACGAAGAGAAGAACATTGTAAAAGTTTTAATGTCTTCTATACCACACATGTTCAATCCATTATCTCCTTGAATAATAATAATAATAATAATAATAATAATAGTAAAAATAATAAAACATACAAATTATAACGTTTTTTAATAATTTTACATTTGATCGTAGGTGCTATTATTGTATTATATTCTGTAATTTGTGTGGCTAAATGCTTTTTTTTATTTTAATGTATTTCGTCTAACCTGTATAATCATGATACAGTTATGACCACTGATGTGGATCAGTAGAAAACACTCACTTTGTAACACAATGCGCAGCAGTTAACACCCATTGAGTGCCGATCATG
>NC_042494.1:63655954-63657468 GCF_005508785.2 Acyrthosiphon pisum
GATGAAAAATATTAAAAATCGTTAGTCACAGTTTTTTTTTTATAAGCATTTAAAGTTCAAAAAATGACAAAATATGGAAAAATCACGAAAATTTGCAAATTATTTCGAGTTATAAATTCATAAAAATTTTTCTTTTTAAATCTAAGATATGAAAATGTAATACAAGATTCCTTATAATATTATCTACCTTTATCAAACAAAAAATATCTATAAGAAACTCAAATTAAATTTTTATGGGCGTTTGAAATTCATATTTTTACAACATTTGATATTCACTCGATTTCTTACGTAACAATTTTCTTATTTTGTTGTAATTAAAAAACGAGTGACTGTAGAAACTTGAAAATTTCACTGAATGTTAATATTAGCATTTTATATATACGATAAAATTTTTAAAATAATTTGACTCTTTTTGAGCTGTTTACGGACATTGTAAGTTTTCAATTTTTTTAGTTTTTTTTTTCTATAAATATCAATAAAGTTTTATCTGTTTGGCCAAAAAGTGTATAAATTTAATACAAAGCTCCTGATATATTGTTACAATATCAGTTGAAAAATATTAAAAATACATAGGCACAATTTTTTTTTATAAGCATTTAAAGATCAAATTTTGACAAAATTTATCAAATTTTAATTTGAAAAATTATTTTGTACTTAAAAATTTATAAAATGTTCAATTTTTGTATCTAAGAATTGAAAATTTAAAACAAGATTCCACGTAAGTAATTAATTCTGTTACCAAAAAATTTAAAAAATACATTTACGCAGTTTATTTTTATAGTCATTTTAAGTACAAATTTGGACGAAATTACATATTAAAAACCTAGGATAACTATTTTAGTTATTTTGTTGTGATTGTATAATATTATTCGTGGGTACTTGAAACTTCTAAAGTATACTATTATATATCTATGATAGTACCACGGTTTTTTGTTGATGTATAACGCGTTATAAGTACCTAATAAATATTATGATATGATTAATTTGGAATTTATTATAGGTACCTAATATAATATTATGTCTTATACCTAGACTAACATACCGTCTCCGCTCAGAATCGTTTTTCTTATACAATGATATTATATCATTGAATTCAAATTTAATACCATCCATTATACAGTGACCCACTTGTAACCTACTGTACAGCAGAGCGAAATCCACTTACCCACCTTTTTTAAAGTTAAATTTAAAGTTAATTAAAAAAGTTAAACGTGATTCCGTGTTCCATAAATAATTTTTATGAGCGTCTGTAAATAAAATTTTGACAAATTTGACGATTTTTTTATTTTGTTGTATTAAAAATGTCAACAAATATTTATATCAGCATTATCTATACTTGTTATCATTTGAAACATATTTAAATATTTTATATCTTTTTGAGTTATTCATATAGACATTTATAGTTTGAAATTTTTTTTCTATAAATACCAATAAAAACAAATTTTAGTCGGTCAAAAAGCTTGAAAATATAATACATAAATTGTTGATAAAACTATTAAAAACTATTAAGATAC
>NC_042494.1:63657518-63658511 GCF_005508785.2 Acyrthosiphon pisum
CGTAAGTAATTAATTCTGTTACCAAAAAATCTAAAAAATACATTTACGCAGTTTATTTTTATAGTCATTTTAAGTACAAATTTGGACGAAATTACATATTAAAAACCTAGGATAACTATTTTAGTTATTTTGTTGTGATTGTATAATATTATTCGTGGGTACTTGAAACTTCTAAAGTATACTATTATATATCTATGATAGTACCACGGTTTTTTGTTGATGTATAACGCGTTATAAGTACCTAATAAATATTATGATATGATTAATTTGGAATTTATTATAGGTACCTAATATAATATTATGTCTTATACCTAGACTAACATACCGTCTCCGCTCAGAATCGTTTTTCTTATACAATGATATTATATCATTGAATTCAAATTTTATACCATCCATTATACAGTGACCCACTTGTAACCTACTGTACAGCAGAGCGAAATCCACTTACCCACCTTTTTTTAGTTTTTTTTTTCTATAAATATCAATAAAGTTTTATCTGTTGGGCCAAAAAGTGTATAAATTTAATACAAAGCTCCTGATATATTGTTACAATATCAGTTGAAAAATATTAAAAATACATAGGCACAATTTTTTTTTATAAGCATTTAAAGATCAAATTTTGACAAAATTTATCAAATTTTAATTTGAAAAATTATTTTGTAGTTAAAAATTTATAAAATGTTCAATTTTTGTATCTAAGAATTGAAAATTTAAAACAAGATTCCACGTAAGTAATTAATTCTGTTACCAAAAAATCTAAAAAATACATTTACGCAGTTTATTTTTATAGTCATTTTAAGTACAAATTTGGACGAAATTACATATTAAAAACCTAGGATAGCTATTTTAGTTATTTTGTTGTGATTGTATAATATTATTCGTGGGTACTTGAAACTTCTAAAGTATACTATTATATATCTATGATAGTACCACGGTTTTTTGTTGATGTATAACGCGTTATAAGTACCTAATAAATATTATGATATGATTATT
>NC_042494.1:63659330-63723319 GCF_005508785.2 Acyrthosiphon pisum
GTTGGGACTTAACTAGATAAATTTATATATAAATTGTATGCTGTATGCTGTCAAAGAATTTTTTTTTCAGTTTTATTTTGGACCGGTCAAAAATTTATATTCTTTATATTATATTCATATTATAACCTCCCTGCATGACGAGCAAACAATTTTTTTTCATGAAATTGTTTTCGTATAATAGTCTGGTTGTTGCATAGAATATCCCTGTATAGTCCATAGTGTATTACCTTTGCCGGATTGCGTGACAAAAAATAGTATCAGTTTGTGTGGATCGTGCGGGAAGGCAATTTCAGTCTTTAGTGAAATGCGGCACACGGTTGCGGCTCGCTACAAACACACGTCGCCCGCGACTGAAATTGCTCACTTCCAGCTTTTGCCACACAATATACTAATGTATAACCTATTAACCTAACCTAACCTTCAAGAAATACCTGAAGTACCTTCAATGACGTTATATACCTATTTTTAATTTTTTTTTATTGATTAACCCGCGGCAACTTAGGCCATTGGGTGGTTTTTACTGTGGGGGAGGGTACTGTAAGTTCTAAACACGTGTGTTTTTTGGTTTTGGCAGATTATTTAGCGGGCACCCGTAGGTATCTGCCATGCCCGGGTGGGGGATGGCGGCATCGAACCGGCACCGGTGTGCATTACAACCGACGCCTTAATCCGCTCGGCCACTCTGTTCCCCATTATTATTATTATTATTATTATAATACTATTATGACGTATAAACAGTAAACACTATGACTAACATTGATATTATACTGTGTTGGCTAGTATTGTTTATTATTGACGACGATTATACCTATACACTAGCTGTTTAATCGAATAGAATTAGTTTATTTATATTGTAATATTTGGACAGTAAATTGTTTCCAATAAGCGTTTAATTTTTTTTTAAGTTTTATATTTATATATAGTGTTTAAATTAAAGTAAAACAAAGTAATGTTTTCAATTAATTGAATTATTTTTCCTCGACTTAAAATAGCTGCCAACACAGTACTTAGGGTGCTAAGTTTCACGCGTGAAGTGATATTCCGTCAACCAATTAAGATGTGGCTGCAGGTTGTAGTTTAGATTGCATTAATTAAAATTAATTATACAATTATAGAGGTGCACTTAGGATAGATTTTATACGGCAGATTTATTTAAAAACAGCTTATTATTATAATACATTCTATTTGTATACCTAAATCAAATTTTTAATAGATCTATATTATATTTTGGGTTTTTTAAAATGTTGAGCAATGAAAAAATACCTAATAACCAGTACACATTTGATCCCTAACGATTATTAGGTAATAATTGAACATAATATATAGACATATTTAATTTTCTTTTTTTTTCATTTAATATACTGTCACACTCTGTATACCTAGTAGATACATTATAAGAATATACATAATTATTAATTTGAATGTTTACATGGTTTTCTAAACATTAAAATTGTATTTGACTATGATCCTATAGGTATCTAGCTTATTATTTCTATGATTAATTAATAGTTAGGTTAACTGTTTAAGTCTTACTAATACCAAATAACATAGCGTACCTATCTATAGTTCAATATATTTTTATAATATTTCTGAAACCTTAATTTTCTAAAATATTCAAGTGGTCTATATTAAATCCTTTCAAAATCACCTTTTAAATATGATGATCAAGTTACTTAGATATTTGATTTTATCAATGTGGCAACGATCAACAAATGATTCAATTTACATTAATCTGCATTGTATATAGTATATACCATTGTATATTTTACTACGCAGTACTATTGCTACATTAAGGATTGTAATATTGTATACAAGTTTTTTATACGTCAAATGTTACATAATATAATACATTTGTCAAGAATTTAAACTGATAAATATATAAACATAATAAAATATTAACATGGTTGTCGTTAGAGTTCATTGTATGGTGACCTGGTGAAGCGCGTTGATTGGACGCAGTCACTAATATAGTATCGAGCAGGCTCCCAGATGGGTGACCACCTGGGTTCTTTGTGATGATCTATCTGCCTCACATAAAAAAACGAGTACCAACCGGTAGCCCGATTATTTTATTTTTGAACCTCTCGCATGACATAGTGAATTGCAAGTTGAAAATAATGGTGTGGAATATTGTCCACAGTAAAAACCAGCTAATAACCATGCAGTTTGAAGTCTTAAAAAAAATGATACTATAACCTCCTATAGTTATTTACCCAAGGACTTCAATTGGCTGCGACGAAAATAGTGTTTGCACCTTTTTATCTGTTCGTCAGCAATATCAAAAAAAAATAACTATATTATGTTTCTTTAAATTAATAGTATTTGTTATAAATGTAGTAAAATGTATAATAGTATAATAATTTGAAATTAATTGATGTTTTCTCAAATAAAATCTAAATTGACAATAGCAATGAACATATTTTTCAATTATTAAAAAGTTAGGTAGGTATAAGTAATTGTTCATTGCCACACCTGAATAAAATTAGTTCGGCGCCATTATGTATATTATTTAAAAAAGGTTATTTTGCATAATAAGCTTTAAAAGATATCAAACTCGGTAATATTTCAAAACTATAAATAAAAAATTCTGTATCTGTATCTTAAATACAAACTATTGTGTGAGAATAGAAGTATCTAAGATACTTTTTAAAATACAATTATATACTACCTATATTAATTTAAAAAAAATATTTTACTGAGTATGTGATTTTTTCAGATAGAGTCTATACACCTATAACATCTTACATAAAAATTATTGTATTTTATATGATGTATTATTTGTTTTACTTTACATTGGTGACTGTATATTTTTAATATATTACATTTTTATGACAAAAATAGTTTGTTTTGATAAATACATCTTATGATACTCAGATCTCTCAAGATGCTTGTATCTGTATCTAGATAACTTAAAGTACCTATCTAATAACATCAGCAAAAATATCAACGGTGATGACGAGTATTCACAATTTATATAGGTACCGTAGTTATTTAAATATGATTGCCACACAAGTATGTATTTATTTTACGTCGACAAATAAGTTATAGGTTTATAGCTATGAGTTTTTTTTCCAGTAGTTTCCCTAAGCTCAAATAAAAATATACTGATAGCTTGTGAAAACTTAGTGATCACGTATCATTAAGTGTTGTTTTAATTGTGCACTGCTCGAGATTGCTTTCAAATGCGATGATTTGTCTGATTTAAAATTATATACTATATACTCCAGTGCGACGTCTATTCTGCCGCTGAGGTGAGTGTTTTTTCATAACTATACTTATTAGTTATTACTTATACTTATTAGTTTTTACTAGAACATAAAATATTAATTTTAGATTAAATCGACCTATTATATTATAACTACTTTTATTAACCTCTTCATGCATGAATTAAATTATATCAAACAATATTATAATTCTAGTTTAATATTTTATTAAAATTAACAAAAAATATCGTATTGTGATTCTTTCAGAATTGTTTTCTAAATTCTATATATGATTTAACTTTGTTTTAAAATATATGCTATACATTATAGTATCTAATACAAAATTACCATTGCCATCTTATTTTGAGGTTTATAACATGGTTTTCAATTTAATATAAATAACTTAAAACAAACTCTAAATACCTATAGTACATCATGTAAATTCATATAATGAGTGTTTTATGTACTAGTTACATCATGTAATTCAAAATATAAAATACCAATACAAATAATAATTAAATTACGAGCATGCAAGGGTGTAGTATGCAAGATAATCCCTTTTTCACCATACCTAACAAATATATTAATGTTTAATGACATTTTAAATTTGGTTAAAAATTCAAATACACTTCTTTCCCCCCTCCTCCCACTCAAAACCACACTGATGAAATTTCTATAGAAGCCCTTGCGAGTAGGTAATAAATAATAATATTGTTAAATTCATTGCAAAACATTCAAATAAATGTAATTTCATTATTTCAATAGCAATATGATTCTGTGTATTATTTTATATAACCGTACATTTGTTTACGATGATTTTAGGTACGTTATATTTTAACATTTTACCATGTAAAAACATACTTTGAGCATCAACATTTTAATTTTTCTATAGGTAATACTTATACTTAGTTTAAAATGTATTACAATTAACACTTTTTTTTATACTTTTCAAGAAATGCAGTATTATATTTGTTTTTATAAATTCTTGTTAGAATTAAAAAATTCAGTTTCAACTTAATGTATAATCTCTTAATGCATAAAACATCTAATTATATAAAATTATAACACATTTTTAAATTCAATATATCTAATACAATGATTTATTTATTTGAATATAAAACATTTATAGATATAATAAAAATGATTTGTGATAAATGTAATTTTTTGAACATATATTTTTTAACTGACCAATTTTTTTTTCTACAGTTAATAATTAATATAGTCAAAGTATTTGTATTAGGCACAATTTATACGTCACCGATGTCAATTTTATACTTACTTAATACGCAAATTACGGTTTTATTTTATATTTACAAATTGCGTTTATGTTATGATTATACAAGAATGTATATAATATATTATTTTATGTCATTTTAATCATAAAAATAATTTTTAAGGTTTATATACAAAATAAATAATAAATAATAAAATTATTGATGAATTTAACTTAATTTAAACAATGTTCGACTTTAATTTGAACTAATGCAAACTAACGTTTGAATGTTTAAAATTACATATTGTTTACACTTATAATTTGATTGATCCAACCAATAAACGATGAAACCTTAACGTATACACCAGGTACGTCTATTCTGCCGCATCCAAAACCCCAAGACACCAATCCAGCCAATTCGAAAAATCCGTCGTCTTGACACACAAGGGGTCCACCGCCATCTCCCTACAATCATAATGTTAGCATTAATAAAAAAAAATAATATAATATTAAATTCTTAGTTTTAGTCATATATAATATTATGTAAGTGCGTATTTGTAGATTCACAAATCCAACGCCTTAGAGTATCCAGGTTTGACACTTTTATATTTTTAAAAATAAAAAATGCATATTTTAACGCCTTTATTGGAATTTTAAGTGGATTTTTTTCGTTAATATATAGTATTGAATTCACAGTTGTAATTGTTATAGTATTATAATATACAATCATCCGGACTGAAAGCCACGCAGCTCACCTGACAGGCATCGTTTCCGGCCTCACCACCGGCGCAAAAGCTGCTGGCCGGAAGTATGAATATCTTTTCGGTGACCGCGTTTATCTTGCGGATGCACTCCGTGTCGCTGACCACCGGGATCTCGGCCTCGCGGATGCGCAACGGGATTGGACCGGCTTCGCCCATATAACCATATCCGGTGACCGTACACCGTTTTCCGGCCGCGTGGCTGACGCCCCTTGCTGGCAGACACACCAGACACACACCGTCCTTGAGCTCGGCCTGACCGTGGAGTTTGAGCAGAGCGATGTCGTTGTCCAGCGTCTGCGAATTGTGGTTGTGGTGGATGTACGTGGTGGCCACCCTAAGTGTCTGTGCACCCGGGCTCCCGTACTTTCGGGTCAGGTCGTGATCGCCCACGCGCACGTAGATTGCGTCACCAGACCTCACAATGCTGAAAAATCACGAGGCGTAAACGTTACATTCATCGTCGATTTAAGTTGGTTCACACTAGGCAAATAGTAAACTATGAGAAATATAGTTTTGAAATTAAAACTATAAATTAATGTTAATCTCCAGTACCTATATTACATTCTGCACTTGTCGCCACTCAGGTGATTTGGATGCATCCAATCTTTACATGTAAAGAACTTGACAGTAAGTTGAAATTTATAAATCAAGTAAGGATTTCGACAAGAAACATACGGCATAACACCGTTGTTTGGTTAGTCAAATAATATTAATAATATAATGATGTATGAAATTATCGCGGAATCCCGAATCTCGTGAAATTGAGTATTAATTGTGTTGTTGAAATAATGGAAAAAACCATACATATTATATGTTTTAGAGTACTATTTAGGTAAAAGTTTAAAAAAATATATATATATTTCAGTTGCATGTAAAAAAATAATATAGGTGTATAAACCTACTTGAAAATTGGAATGTTGTTTAAAAACGCGTTACGTGTTACACTTATAATACACAGTTAGGAATAGGACAGTAATAATTGAGATGGTGTAATTTTAGCACAAACGTAACTTATAATTGGTATATATTTTTTTTATGTAATTAGCATCCTGCAATAAATTACAATATTGTTATTTAATTGTAATTGATACATTTTTCCGTATACCATAATACTAGTTCCCACGTTATTGTATCCAGAACTAGCTTGTGACCGTTATAAATCCCGAGTCAGTACCTACTAGCAGTTACATATCTAGAATTTTACCGTTATCTATACATAATATTCTTAAAACACATTATGCATTAAATATATTTTGTAATAATAATTTTAAAAGAATTATGCATTCAGATGAAGGTTATTAGTTCGCAATATGGGTTTAAACAGGACTTAGTCGTTTAAAAATCATAAATATTTATGTATTAAAATAGAGATATGATACTCTTCAAAAGCTTGGAGAATTTCTGATACATTTGACGAAGAGAAGAACATTGTAAAAGTTTTAATGTCTTCTATACCACACATGTTCAATCCATTATCTCCTTGAATAATAATAATAATAATAATAATAATAATAGTAAAAATAATAAAACATACAAATTGTAACGTTTTTTAATAATTTTATATTTGATCGTAGGTGCTATTATTGTATTATATTCTGTAATTTGTGTGGCTAAATGCTTTTTTTTATTTTAATGTATTTCGTCTAACCTGTATAATCATGATACAGTTATGAACCACTGATGTGGATCAAGTAGAAAACACTCACTTTGTAACACAATGCGCAGCAGTTAACACCCATTGAGTGCCGATCAATGCTCCTCCGCACAGATATTGGTTTAAGGAGTTGATCAACGCCACCTGCCAACACCACTCGGCCGCGTCCGCGTCTTCACCGCCGACTACTCTCGATGTCCTCGTCCTAGACGTTCCCTTTACGCCGCACACATACTTGCTGTACGTCGAAGGTTTGGCAGGTACAGGATTTGACGTGGTCAATGTGGACACTGTAGGATTTGCCGAATAATCGACTGAGAAAAAATACGTAATAATTACACGTATAATGTCAATAATCAGAACAATTTTATACAAAACGTAGACCAAAGACGGGACACACAGCAAAGACGATTGGATGTCCGGCACTCGTCTCATTGGGAGCAAATTCGCGTATAATAAGCATTGTGCATACTATATATAACGCTTTTAGGTTTTAATTCGAGATCAATTTAAATTATGTCGATAAAATATTAGATAGGTTGAGTACTACACTATCGCGTTTCAAAAATCGAGTCAGAATAAAACTCCCGGCACCTACTCCAGATAAACCGTACTAATGCTCATTATTAGGGTTGTTAAAAAAAAAAAACTGGCGTACTTCCTAATTTTTATTTTTGTTATTTATTGTTTTAAATGACGCGCATGCCTAATAATATAAATAAAATGAAACAATAACACAACCCGAAAACCGTATGACCTATTCACACGCGCAATCGTAAATTCATGGCACCAGTGTTAAACGCTTTACTTGGGCACCGGTAGCTTCCTTCTTATTTAATCTAAAACGAAATTATATTGTTAATCACACATTTCATTCTACATTTCAGCTAGAAATGAAAATCTTTGATTTTCATTTGTATCCTAGCAACCACGTGTCCACGTCATTATGCACCCATAAGGTACCCCACATTCAACTAGGTTCCTTAAGTAATAATGTTAATTCTTAACCTACACAGCCATTACGATGAAGCCGGTTTGACGTGTGTGAGATGTCCCATGTCCATTATAATAATTTATTATAAACTAGGTGCATGTAGTACAATTAGAATAAAATCAATAAAAACATTTTCATGTAAATGGCTTATAGTTTGAAGATAGTCAGGAAAACATTAATTGTAATTTATATTTTACAGTTAAGACTCGACACGTATAAGTATTAACGTTATGTTGGTAAGTTGTAGTTAGTACGTTAATACGCATAGGAATAGTAGTTTACTTATGTTAGGTACAAAGTTGAGTTTGACATTTTTTGTACGCAAACAATTTTACAAATGATTTATATTTTTGTCCTAATAATTATAGATTCATAAATATATTTATAACCATTTAAAATAATGTATTTTAAATTCCCGATTTTAATGACCAAGTTGCTTTCTTAACTTGGCTTATATACATTTTTAAATATTATTAATAGTTTTTAGTAAGTAGGCGTGTTCAATTTAATAAATTTCATAGGTATCATTTTAAGCAAAAGATAACATTTATTTTGTATGGAAAATAACTGGAACACTTTGGGGCGAAATTTTCCTTCTTTATTACGTCCTAATGTGTATCACACATTTGTTTAAATATACATATGACATGTAGGTAATCAAGTAATAGAATAAAAAAAAAACTGAATTTGTGGTTGGGTACAGGTGAGTAGATTGAGTAGGATTCCTTAAATTTGATACAATTTCAAAAAAAAGAAACTATGCTCTATCTACCAAAAAATGGACAACATTTGTCTAAGACTTGTGAAGACTTTATGCTTTATGAACAATATTCACTAGTAAATCAAACAAATGATTTCAGTAAAATCATGGGCGTACACTATATTCATGTAGACCGTTTGGTGGTAGGTATAAACTTTCAATCTAGAGGGTCACGCGAAATGTTTTTGTGACTTTTACCTATATTATAATATTATTACTATCTTCGTGAAAAACTATACAGTATTGAAGTTACACATCTTAACTAACCTGGCGACGGGGTGTACACTTGCAACGAACTCGGCACGTGCGGTCTAAACGGCGGTACGGTGTCGTTTCTGTGCGTAAACCCACCGTAGGTTTGCGGCGTGGTTTGCGGTGGATTGGCCCCGTAGTTGACGACTCCAGTCTTCTGTTCAACGACTTCACGAATTTGCGTTTTCGAAGCGCAACACTGCGTCCCCGGTTTTCGGCATTTGAATACGTCTGTCATTTCAGCATTTCCTTAAGACAACAAAAAACCAGTTATTTCATGCGAACTTTAGAAATGTGTGTTTTTAAGTAACTATAGGGAAATATCGACGCTTATGAAAGTTTTCAACATGATATTAAATATATACCTATAGCAGGCACTATACCGAAGTACCGCTAAACCGTAAGTATAATTAATGTAGGTATAGTCAGGTCTCACTACACCGTGTCCTTTATAGTTGGATAATATAACATATATCTCGTATGTAACACGTGTTACCGACATATCGTTACCTATATGTATTAAATAGGTAAACGAAACCCAACACGTCATTATAATAGCAGTATGAACCTGGGGCTTATATAAAAAAAATACTTACTGAAACACGTGAACGACAAGTAAGGCACGATGCACGATCCCGGGCACTCTGGCCGTCCGTCGGGCGGTGCGGGCGGCGTGGCCACAGTGGTGGTTGTGGGCGCGGGTGGCCGAGGTTTGGGTTTTTGCGTGGCGTGCGACGGTGCGGCCGCCTTGGTGTTGTCGCAGCATACCGAACCTTGTTTACACGTGGACGTGTACGATACCAGCACGGACGGCCGTTCGCAGAATGCGGCCATCAGGTTGAGCAGACAGAAGCCTGGGCACTTGGGTAACGGCCGGCTTGTGGCCGTGGTGGTGGCTGGCGGTTGCTTGGACGACGATTGTTTAGATGGCTGGGTGGGACGCGGTGGTGGTGGTGGCGGCTGCTGCTGCTGGCCCGACTGTCCGTCGGCGGGCGCGGTGACGCAACAACTGCTGTCGTCGCCGGGACAGTACGCTTCGGCGTCCACGTCGTCGCAGAACAGCGCAAATAGCCCGCTAACGCACTCGCCACGACATTGTTTGCTGCCCACTGGCGGCGGGGGCGCGGCCGCCGAGGTGTCCGCGGCCGCTGTCGTCGTCGCCGCCGTTGTCGTGGTGGACGACGGTGGTGGCGGCCGGTGCGGTGCGTTGTTCAGGCTGATCCTGGTCGAGTTCCTGTCCAGCACGACCAGGTGTTCGGCGCCGGCGAACGCGTCCTTGGACACGCAACACCGCAGACCCGTCTTGCACATCTCCGTCACGTTCAGAACAGCTTCACAGTAGTCGGCTATCCTCTCGGCCACGCACACTCCCGGACACACGATGCCTTCGAGATGAAATCATACGATAACCATTATAATATGACGATATTGTTATAAAAGGCCACCTAACCTAATCGCTTGTAACTAACACAGATTCACTACATATAAATCCTATATTAATTCTAACAAGTGTTTTTTTTTTTTAAATTCTTATGAAAAACAATTTTTGGGATATATTTTTTGATACCGTGAAAACATAGTTGAAATTGATGTATGCATTTTCTTACTAACGTTATTACGAATGATCTATTAGTTTCTCGGGTCTACACAATTAAAATTTCAAGTAAATAATAACATACCTAGGTATGTTAAATGAATAAACAACTGTAAAAACAAGAAAAAAACTCTTCATTAGGTATTTAAACGATATGTTCCGAGCAATAGAGCTCGAAAAAAAATTAAATATTAAACGAAACTATTGGAAAACTGCTCTCTTAATCAGAAAAATATGAGTGTTTACTGTTTAGTCCGTGCCACTGAATACTAACAAATAAAAACACAATATTATGTACCTATACAATGCACATCGTAATATAGAAACTCGTATGTACCCAAAATCAATTAATATTGCTTATTTCGATTAAAATCGTATCGCCGAGTCGTTGTACTAGTCTTGTTAGTCGTTTCTCTTTAAAGCGTGAGTATACGTTCCCGTGTCAAAAAATTGCCCGTTTACTATTTCAGTTTACCTTCTTACCCGGATTGTCCGCGGACGACGAATTAACGGCCGGCCTCTGCTGTTGGCTGCTAGAGGACACCTGTGTGAAAACAAAATCATAACAGTTTTATTAATAATAGTTTAATTTTTCCCAGTGATGACTGATGAGTGAGATTAGTGTGGTCGTCGGTCGACTTTTTTTCTGGACTTGGATATACGCTAAGAATAGTAAATTTTTGTAAAATTACAATACAATCCGTGGTTATTGATATTCAATTCCAGCGAAACATGTCTATATTGCACCTGTGAAGATATATTTTAGGGGATAAATATAATATGTTTATCATATTGCAGTGGTGAATATTTTTCGGTAAAAGAAATAAAAATAATATAGGTAATGGACTGCATTGTTGCGTATTTTGAAAAGTAAAAAAATAGGAATTCGATGGTGAACATTTTTATTTAAATTCTATATCTCGATGACGTACATCGTTGACTTATCTTTTATCTTGTATCTTGTATCATACAAGATACAACACAAAATAACAATCCTAATCGCACGTTGATCGGTACAATATAGCAGATAAATAGGTACTTAACCATTTGAACTTTGATGATACAATTTTTATACACATAATAAATTGTCGTGAAAATATTCGATGGTGCGATAAAAACGTTGCCTAATATAATATACGAAAACATTTCAAGCGCAACCAGCTAACACCACTCTTATAATATTATAGTCATCATGACTGCCTATACAGTGGCAAACAAGCATTTCACTCACCACTTGCGGCCGGGCGCTGGACCCCGCGGCCGGGGTGGTTTGGACCACCTTGTTGACGGCGGCCGCTGTGCCGTTGGCCGGCAGCGGAGGTGGTTCCACGCAGCACCGCATCGTCGGGCTGGGACACTTGACGTTCTCCAGCACCTCGTAGCATATGAGCGTGGCCAACGTGTGCACGCAAACGCCAGGGCAGTCCTTGCTGTCCGCCGTACTGGTGATGGTGTCCAGCAAACCTGCGCCCAACAAAATCCATGATAAATCATAAAATATAATAATCATATTATATTATTATGTAAGCTATGGTGAATAATGAATTTGACGCGTTTAATATCATTGGGACTTGTACTATAATGCATTGTACGAGAGTTAAATTATTTATTGATAGAAGAACCCGCGGGGTAGGAAATGGTATTTATTTATTAATTGTATTATAGTTAAACGAACGGAAAGCCCAATTACAATATGTAGTGTATTTGGTATTTACATTTTGGATAAAAAAATATTGATCCAAAAATAAAAGATAGTTGGGATGCAAACAAAGTGGTCGTTTTCGTCGAGCGGGAGAGGGCTCGCACTATTAGACGCATAATTTATTATCATGTCCACTGCGGACCTTCTACTCAAGATCAAAACATCCAAACCAACAGTGAAAAGGTGGTTACAACAATATAGCGTAGTTTCAATAATCACAAAACTTTTTGTCCGATAACAATAATAATAATAATAGTAATAATAATAAAATATAAGTAGGTATTCGGGTCACACGCCAAAGTATATAATATTTTCCCGGTCCATTGTATGAACGGCCACGGCATGCATATAACGGTCCTGCGCGGATCGCACGTTCCCGTAACGGTATCCATGCGATGGTGATAGAGGTAGTGGTGGTGGCGGTGGTGGTGATGATAGTGTGTGTGTGTGTGTGTGTGTCATAGGAAGTGCCGGCCCGTGATCTATACAATTATAGATCTTGGTGCCGGCTCGTGATCTATACGCTTATACAAACTTGGTGCCGGCCGGCCACGCTTTATCGGCAGCCGTCGCGGTTTGCCATAATATTATAATAATATTATGGTATAGTCTCGACAACGGCATTCCCGCGATGCGTCAAGCTACTATAATATACAATTTATACCGAGGTAGTGGTTATATTATGATATGCAAACAATGTTTGCCTCTTCGCGTGATAATCATACGTAGGTAAGCATAATATAGTTACTTCCAGCTCCGCAATAACACTGTAATATAGGAGACTGCAGGGTTCGCGGAGTCGAAAAGTTCGCTATAAGTTATAGTGATAGCCTCAGATTTTGTAGCTAAAATATTTTTTTGCAGGCAGAGAGTGTGATGAAAATGTAATTTTTATGTATACATAAATTCGTTTCGTATCATTCTGACTGATGTACGTATGCTGCTAATTGTTGTGTTATTTTTGAATAATTTTCAAGCCTAAGTAATTTAGTTTTTTGATTGTATTATATTAGGTAGGTTACCTACTACATATTATTATGATCGCCAAAAATAGGCAACATTTTTTAGTCGTAAAATGTCAATGTCGGGTTTTTCAAAGAATAATGGATGGAAATAACTTCAAAATATTCATAACACATATAAAGGCATTGCATCAAATGTACAGCTGTATACAGTTTAAAATATTTGAATTAACTAATTTATATAAAATATTCATCAGTAGATGCAGAAAGATCATTTTCAATGTAAAATAATATAACAGCACCCAATTGCCTAAGTTATAATGAGAATGTCTTTATCTAAAGACTATATTATATATTATATACTATATTATATATAATATGACAAAAAATTCGTTTTTTAATCTCAATAATTAATATAGGTAATATATTTTTTTTACTGTTGCATTTTTTAAGTTTAAATTAAATAGATAATTTTTTGGGCAATTCTTTTTTAACAATTTATTTTTCTACGAAATCCAAGCCCAAGGTAATGGACATTCTTTGTCAAACCACGCGAAAAACGACCAATTGAACGAATTTTAATAATTATAATATACGGTAACACGATAACCACGTGCACGTGTTAATACGTATTTATTTATATTAAAAACGTACGCATGGTTCTATAACACAATAATAATCTTTCATTTTATTAACATATATCGATAGGTATAACGGAGGGTTTTGTGAATCAAATCGTACTTTGGTGTAATACCTTGAAAACATAACGGAAACTGGTTTCGTCTGAGGAACAGGTTTCAAAATTAACATCTTCATAATTCGAAACACACAAGTAATATAATATTTTGTACACTTAAAAACTACCTGGTCATGGAACCCAGCTAAAAATACTCACACGTGTGAACATATTATGTGCATGCATACAATATATATCATTATAATTTATAATATAAAATAACGATATTAAATGAAAATTTAGAAGAATTTAATGAATGGCGCGGCGTTGTACTCATCATAAATTGTATTTGAGGACGGTACTACAATAATAATAATAATAAAAATAAACAGTTAATAAAAGAAGTTTTATGAATTTTCCAATGCAACAATCGATAATCGATATAGCCCTAACGAAAATGTTCCGCCAACACGTTGTCCGATGATTTTTGTATTTTTCGTTTAAATTTTACTCAAATTTAGGTAGATGACAGATCAATAATTTTGAAGATATATTTAAAACAAACATCGTACAAGTGTTTTTGGAAATTAAATATGTCAATGTCGCGTGCTAAGCGATCTCCGCGACGTCATTATTATTAATTATTCAAAGGATTTGGGTTCGCGGTAAAAATGTGAATTTATTTTCTCCTTAACTTCAAAAAGCTCGTTATACACGACGTATACCTGCAGCGTTACTCGGCTATTATAATAGTAATAATATTATATTATATTATGGTCATCGTGACGATAGGAGTGTTGTCCTGCCGGACTAGGACAAGACGATTTCGGGCGGTGGCGGCGAAGATTTCGCTGATCGTCTCGCGGGTTCAGTAACCGGCAAGGTCGCGCGCGAGTCCCGAGACACCACCCCACCGCGGCGATAATGATAATAGCAGAAATAATAATAATAATAATAATAATAATAGACCGTCGTCATCGCGATCGTCACACACTGGGCATGAATATAATAATACTCGTAAAGTGGGCGTGAAACTATAATTATTGTATTAGATTTAGGTACGTGTGCTTATATTATATTATACGACGACGGCGACGATGAGGACGAGAACTTGTACGGCGGTGGCTGATTGGGGTCAAACGCTTTCTTTACGAAACGCGCCGCCGTAAACTCGCGCACGCCGATTGTTTTGCGCCGGCACGCCAGATACCGTTAGACCTACGCCGCCGCCGCCGTCTTCGCGTGTCGTCGCTGTGGTCGTCGGTCGTGCGTGTCCTCGTTCCGGCGACGATATTATATATGTTCGCGTCGTCGTCATCGTCACTATCTCATCCGGTCGTATATTATATGATAATGATGATGATGACGATATCATATTAATATATTGTATCGCTGTCGGTGCTATTGAATCCCGCCGGTGACTCTCCTCTGCAGACATCTCTGTTGTCACAAACATTTCACCGTATGTCCTTCCGGATTCTTCTACGCGACATACGCGTCGACACAATACAATCGTTGTATACAAGGCGATCCGTTTAAATGTCTACCGTCATTATTTCGAAAAAGTTCAGACGAGCAGAGTATGATGGCACAGGGGCACCCGGCAAAATGTTGGTCCTCTACTCCGCTCATCATACTTCGAATATCCATAGGTATCGATGAATCACTCGTTTGAATTTTGATTTTAGTTTATCGGAATATTCTGTTCCGTAATATGAAATAAAAAATGTATGTTGTCGATAAAAAAAGTATAAAAGGTATCAAAGTAAAATAAAATATCGACGATGAAAAAATGTAAGAAATGTAATGTTTTTTTCAAAACAATGAGTGCGTGGGCACTTATATGGATCGCCCTATAAGGTCAGGTAGGTATAGATTAGTATAGTTAGTGTCTTCAACAACGCAAGTCGATAGAAACGTTTTATACGTCCCTCATAATATGACTATTATTTTCCAGATATTGAACGCTGATTACGTCGGTAATCCCTCGGTTCGATCGATAATAACGGCTTAATGATGTTATGATAATCATGAACACGTAGGTATTGCGTAAACTTAAATTGATTGATTTAAAACCACCCTACTCGCTCTACCATGTTTTGGAATTTCTTTTTTAATTCATCCTCATTAACAATACATCCGATACTTTAATGACTTTTGTACCTACTTATAGGTAATATATAAAATAAGAACACACAATATTGTAATCTTATCAATTAAATAATAAACAGCAATAAAAATAAAACATTGTTTTTATAACATAGCAGACAATTTTTGATACCTTTTCTTAATGTATTGTTTTTTAAACAACCGTGTTCGTTAAAAATATATGCTGTTCGTATTGAAAGGGCAAAAAACGAGTTTTCAGAAGAATAGTTTTTGATTTTTCATATATCATTCATTATAATATTACATATAACACCAATTGCAGTTGAGCTGGTTTTTTGATGCTTGAACTTACTTAAACTGGGGAAGATCATTTATACTTGTACATTTTACTATAAGGGGTACACGAGGAGGGTGTCTTCTACCACCAAAATCACATACAACTTTAGAGCATAACCCTAAAAGGCTAAAATGGATCTTATAAAAAATAGACGACTTTAAAACTATATAATCAGTTATCACTATACCGTAATACCATCAAAATTAATATCCAACTGGCAATTCGATTGTAAATTCCAACACAGAAAACTAAATTTAACAAAACAAGCCGTTAGACAATGGACACGTATACAGGAAATTCCAAGGAAACTCGAGGTAGTAATAACCAGGTTACGTATCAGCCATACCCATAATAATTTCACACACAATTTCTTTGTGGATAAAAAAACCTACATTTATGTGCTTTTCACGGGAAGTTTGCGCCTTACACTTGACAGTAAAATCCATAATAAGTAATAACTGAATGCCACACTTTTAAAAACCTCAAAATAAAATTCAGCCTTCTGGACCAAATATCTTCAACTCTACCCCCAATAAATTCGTTCATAACCCTAATCAATTATAAATTTCATAATTTACTCAAAACTATTACACAAATAATTATGATAATAATTATTAACCTTATCTTATTTTTAATATCGATTAATGTATTATTATAAACATACAACTGTAAAACTCCTTATAGCCCAATAATGGTAGGTAGCGGGTCACAATAATAAAAATAATAAAAACTATAATCCACGGGCGTGACTAGAATAGGTAACGATTTGTGTGCGAGGTGAAACGTCCCATACAATATTATTGTTACCTTGAACTAATAACAAAAAGTGTGCGCCCTACACCGCGGTATGGTTTCATTGTGGTGGACAGTGGAACAGCAGGGCCGTGTCACTCCGCATCTAAATAGTGGTCCCGGACCGGTTTGTCGAAGATAATAATATTATAGTCGTATAATAGACGCTAAACGGAATATTGCTGTACGACATGAGCACCAACATATCTAATATGACGTGACATACACGCCACAGATACAAACATATTATAAATCATTTTTACCAATACTAATCTTTAATACAAGGTATATTGTTCCAAATATTTAAAAACATCAAAAATCAATATTTAATAAAATTATGAACTGTCAATAATAATAGTTATAATGCCTAATGACAATTATTATTGTTATTATTGTGTACTTACCCGACGATTGTGTGTATATTATTAGGCTATAGGGTTAAACTTGACAATATGTGTACCTGAGAAAAAGCTGCTAGCCAGTGAGTCTGCGTCCTGGCCGTTGACCATCACCGCGGTGGGTCGTAGAGCGGCCGCGCACAGCAGCAACTGGATGAGGGGCGCCACCACGCCGGGTCGGGCCATCGCTTAGCGGTATAGGTGTCGGGGAGGCACGATCCCGCGCCGACGAGGGGCGGCAGTGGCTGCAGTGGCGACGACGGCTGTACCCGAAACGGACGCTCACCCGCGGCGGAGGGCGATCGAAGACTTCGAGCACCTGTCAACGACGTCTTCCACGGGCCGAGTGGTTAAGAGTCGGCAGACTTCTGCACGTTGTCATGACGATCGTGTCATTTCGCGCGCGTTGAAGAGCGACACCCCGTGCGTTCGCGAAAACTTCCCTTATTTGTAGGTTACCGATGTGGATCGTTTCCCGTGCGCACTTACCAACGAGACAGCAAACGATGTCTGTCGTCGGACAGGACGATTGTCGAAACGCGTACAACAAACCGAGTCGTGTGTAGGGCGGGGGAAGGGCTTGTCGGTGCGGACGAGATGATAGATGCGCGCTCGTGACGTCTGTTGCTGTCGGACCGCGTGAAACGTTTGTGACCATCGCCGCCGTAGATGGACCGGCCCATGCAGGTCGCAGCGCTCGCGCGCGGTCCGGTCTTCGTCGCCACCGATCCCCTCCCCTGGGCCGTTCGCCGTCGTCTTCGCCACAACTGGTGACGGTATACCTACCCGTATAGACGATAATTCTTATAATATATTTCTTTATAATATACCCTCGAGATCGCGTGACTTTACAGACTTCTATACAGCATTAAATGTTTGTGAGACAATTTCACGCGCTTATAGATAATAGAGATATGGAATATGCATAGTCCAAAGCAATATCAACACTATAACATTGTAGGGGAGGGGGGTCGTGGTATTTTTGTGGATGAAACTATGAGAGATAATATTAATTTACAACATATTATCTATGATTACTCATGTCGATGTCATCAATGTCATTTATTATCAGGCAGAAGGGTAATTAGTAATTACCATATTTTTTATTTAATTTTTTTGATTTTATCGCATATATTTTGACGATTAAAACTGTTTCCTTGATTCATCACTTCAAAAAGTATTTAATCTTTTGAAAATATTTTTTTTACATAATTTAAATGTAATTACTCAATACGAAATAATATTTTTGAAAAAAAAATATTTTCTATTTTTATCGTTATAATTTTCATGTTTTTTTTTTATTTTTGATTGACAATATTTATTTGAAATACATAAATAAATAATAATCAATATTTTATAATACATAACCAAATTCAATCATTTGGCCAATGGACCCAAATACCCTAGTCCCACAGTGAGTCCTGCAATAAGTTGAGACTAATGTAAATTGTAAATGTAATACAGGGAACATTGGCCTATCGCAGTGAACGAGTACGTTTACAGGACAACTAATATAGGTACTTCCCGTGCTACATATTATAATTATTGTACCTATATTACCATTGAGTATACATATATAAACTCAATGATATTACGAATAAACCAGAAAACCAAGTGATCCACCATTTATATACATTTTTATTATATCACATATAATATAGATGTTCCCAAACTTTGTTTTTTGCGTATTATGCATGATTATTACAGATCGGCACATATTATACCACATATTATACTAGAGTGACTAAAAATATTATAACTGCTCAAAATGATATTAAAATTTACAAAAGGCGGCAGTACAATTGTACAAAATTACCTACATTTTAAGTTTTTTAATTATCCTATACAAATGTGTCATGCATACACTAGATGTATCACACTGTGCCTGTGTGACTGTATGAGATTTGTGTCAACGATTTCGGCTTATTGACGTATTTACCCTGATTCGGGAATACAATTACTAATGAATTACGATATGATAACAACAATTTACACAAAATATAAAGAGTTCGTCAACGTTTTCAAGTCCAGAAACGTTTTCACTCTTAGGTCAATCGTTGTCATTCATTGATTAAGAATTAAAATTTTTTTTATGAAACAGCATCTTATCATCTATTTAAAATAAATAATGGATTAATGATATTACTGAGTAGAAAAAGGTAATCATGATTTACAATAAACGAAATAAATGACAAATATAAAAGTATATAGAAAATATCATAATACGTGCGTTTGTATGAGTCATATAGTTTATTTTTCATATGAAAAGAGTTACGTAAGGTGCTTTTTCGTATCAAAGTAGAGAAAGGTTTGCTTCGTCATCTATATTTCGATGAATTTGTATAATTGTGGTTACGAAAAGCTCTATCCGAGTTGGTATAGCTGAATTTCCATTAGTAAAGTACCTATATTATACATTAATTTCATACATTATGTATAATTTATAAATCATAATATCACGTACTAATAGTATGATGCTGATATACCTACTGATATACTAACTGATGAATATTATTGTTTTCGACGAAGCTGCATACAAGATTCGTAATGGTGGTTTTAAAATAGATACATAACAATATATCTTATACCTACTTTAGTATAATAATTAATAACGCCGTACTCGATGACCTGATGCTATCGAAATAAATAATATAATACTATATGGTATTATCCACGATTCCACACATTATTCTTGCATCGCGGAGACTTAAACGACTACAGGCTGTTGAAGTGCGTAGAACAGCCGCGTATATGCGGCAGTGGTATTAGTGCGATTAATAATATTAATATCAACGATTGTTGAACGTTATATAACGGTGTATTTATATAGTATATGTATTAATATATTATGTATAATGCATATAATATTGTCACGACTGCAACAATGAAGGTCGCGGAGAGGATTATCGCCACGCGAATCAGGCCGAAAGAATGGGCATTCCACCTAGGTTTTATGGGTACTTATATATGTAGCGGGACAACACTGTCGCATATAATATAATAATGATAATATATTATAAGTTTAACTATATGACATGTACGATTTGCGAGTGGATACTCGAGTTCCATGATTTTGTCCCGCGCAGTAACTCGCGACAAACTATAATATTATACGGTTCTTATAATCCATAATGTATATTATTACCTATCCCGTTTTTATTTAATAAAACGTTTTCTCCCGGTGTATATGTCGATGGGGTCGATGGACACTTCATCTCTTATATTTTACTTATAATATATATATATATATTGGTACAACGCAGACACCACACATAATACATATTAATATAATTATAAATGATGCGTTGTTGCATAGGACGGCGTGATCCAAGTTTTCAGTGACGGTCGGCGGCGAAGAATTTCTATATAATATAACATTATATTATACTACTATAATACGCTATTACATATATTATAATATATATTATTATTATGACCCGCGGACCACACGCAATACATAATATACTGTCGTCGTATATTATACGATTCCTATCCGTAAACTGCTGCCGCGCAGAAAAATCTCACACAAGTACATAATATATTGTATACGTATATATTATTATACAATAAAAATATATAGAATATACGGAAACCGGTAAATATATGCGTATGAATTGTATGTATACACAAACACACACACACACACACACACACACACACACACACACACACACACACATATATACATAATAACATATTAAGACTTGATTGGTGTTGTGGTTTTATAACGGGTTCTTCCGACATTCGGACGATATTCATTCACGCGGCGTTTGCCTGGGGGCCACCACTCCGAATTCCGGGTCCAACCAGATTCAGGCGTTCCTAAAAGGAAGAAAAACCCCGAAAAAAATCCACGCGATGTGATCGATTTACGGGGCGATTGGTGTTACGAAGTTCGAAGTGTATCTATATTATCTGTTATATTGAATATAGGTATATTGTGTATAATACTATAATCGTGGTTTTAAGATATTTTTTTTTATCATTATGGTATTTTTATTGATACCCATGTATAGCCCATAAACAAAAAAAAATCGACTCGTATTATACTCCCATGACGAACTATGCTAAAAGTGTTTGGTACGATTTTAATCTTTTTCTGAGATATTTTGGTGCAAGATCGGATTGTACTGATTAAATTATTGTTTTTATTATTATTATTATATTATAGGGTTCACGGCGCCTGTATATGATTCGACGACATCGTCTTTTCGCAACGTATAATAATTAATATTATAAAATATAGTAGGCAGGTATTATATTGTGGCAACCGATAACGCAACTGTTTTTTGGTTTTCTATATACAGGGTGATTCACCAAGCATGCTCACTGCCTTTCTTCTTAAATAAGGCTACTTTTATTCAAAAATTTGATTTTTGCTATAATTTTTAAATATATACTTTAAGAAAATATTTTCAAATGTTTGAGATTTTTTGTACTACTTAAGGAGAACACTCTTTAAGTAGAGATACAAACTTTGGTTTTTTAAATGAAAACACCCCTTTTCAACTGCAAATTATACAGTGGATAAGTTTTCTAAAATTGTTGAGTATCAGAATCAAAATTTGTACTGGTAGTTTTTGAATTTTGAGTTATTAAACTTTTTGTTCTAAGTATAAAAGGTCCATGGTAATGGGTTTATAAGATATTTGAACTATGCTGATTTGAAAATGGTAGTCATTAATATTAGGTAATGTATCAATAACAATAATTTTTAAAAATGGCCCAAGTATAATAAATATTAGATCCAAATTTACGTCTGTTTTATATTCATGTAAAACCATTTTTAAAGACTATTATCACCTCAATACAAAAATTTTAATATCTAAGAAATGAGTCATTGAAATTTTGAATTAGGTATATCGACATTTTTTAAAAGACTATCCATTAAATAACTTACAGTAAAAAAGGGGGGGGGGTTCTCATTTGAAAAACAAAAGCTTGTATCACCAAAGGACAGTCCTTAAGTAATTAAAAATACTTCAAGAATTTTAAAATATGGTTTATTGACTATAAGTGTATTTAAATATTCTAAAAATCAGAATTGAACTAATTCATTATTAAAGGAAAAAATGGCGATAATCTTGCTTGGTGAATCACCCCGTATACAAAAGAGTGTAAATAATGAGAAAAAAATAAAACGCGGTAACCTCTCGAAATTTGGTCCACTTAAAATCGATACTGATCAAAAAAATTGGGGTGTCGCTCTACAGTCTACTGTATAGTTGTCATCATTGAGTGGGTCATTGCTCATTTATTCAATAATAAATCATTATAATTTATAGGTATACGAAAACGATGCGGAGCGGAAACAGCTTATATTTCTAAGAATATTTTATAATACATTACGATTACATTTTTTACTGCTATTATGCCATTACTAATCGTCTATTAGTATTTGTTTATTTTATTATTCAATTAGATAGTAATTGGTAGGTTTAATTTAATTTTGTCAAAAACAATTCAAATTTTCATATTATGTAAGTAATAATAATTATATAATATTTTATACTTTATTATTAATTGTTATTAACTGTTATTAACTTATAAGTCAATAATATACCGACGTATCTCGGTAGAACGGTGTTAATATCTATTACCAATAATGTTTTTGTGTGTAGGAAAAGATAATTTAAGTAATCGGGGAATATTTCAAGTTTCTACGACAGATATTTTTTTAAATAATAACAATGTTTGAGGATAAATCGTTATGTAATATACGTTTCAATATCCTGCAACTTTGTTGACATTATTTAAACTTCGACCGCTCATAAAAATGGATGTGTCTTTACGCTGTTATTTTTTTATTCCCATAAAATCTTGTGAGGAATCTTGTTTTCAGTTTTACCGATTAATAAAATTAATTAATTAAACAAAAAAATTAAGAACTTTTAACCACAAAACAATTTAAACATTTTTATGATTTTGACGAATTTCGTAAAATTGTTAAGTTTAAACGCTTGTGAAAAAATGTGTGACTATGTAATTATAGTTGCTAGCACAATTTGATAGTGTGTTTAAAATTTTAAAGTGTAAATATTTATTTTTTCGATTCTAGCGTTCTAGCATATGCAAGCACTGACAGGGGGACGAATTTATTTTATTCACAGAGGCAGTTTGTTTCACGTCACCCAGGTATGAATTGCATGTTGGATTCAATTGAATTATCACTATTATGGTACAAAATGTCATGTAAAGGCAGAGAAATATTTTTGAATAATTTTCAATGCGTATTATTGCATACTTATACAAATATTATTGAAATCTACAAGTCAAATAGTGCTTTGCCAATGTATAAAACAATAATTAACTGTATAGCCTATAGGCAAGCCTGGACTTGATGTATTTGCATATATTATTTGTTTGCCAAATACGTGTTTGAAATCAGATCCAAAAATAAAAATTGAATTAACTAATTTCTTGATGTTTATATATAGAATTGAAATTTGAAATTTAATTTTGCCTATTATTACATATTTACCTATATTGTGAGGTTTTTATTTTTACACGCATTCTTCTTATTTATTTTGAATTTTTTGTATTATTTATTAGACACACCTTAAAAAAAAATCTGTTAAGTAGATGTCACTCTGCTGTACAGTAGGTTTTAAGTGGATCATTGAATAATGGATGGTATTAAATTTGAATTAAATGATATAATATCATTGTATACGAAAAACGATTCTGAGCGGTAACGGTTAGTCAGTGTAGATATTTTATTGTTAGATATTACTTATTATTAGTACAGTAGCCGGTAAGTTGAATTAATATTATAAAAATACAACAAAATAACTAAAATAGTTATTCTTGGTTTTTTAATACTATGTAATTTAGTTCAAATTTGAACTTAAAATAACTATGAAAATAAACTGTGTTAATGTATTTTTTAGATTTTTTGGTAACAGAATTGATTACTTCCATGGAACTTTGCTTTAAATTTTTAATCCTTAGCTATAAAAGTTGAACATTTTATACATTTTTAACTAATAATAATTTGTAAATTCTCAATTTGATAAATTTCATCGAAATTTGAACTTAAAATGATTATAAAAAACTTGTGCCTATGTATTTTTATATTTTTCAACTGCTATTGTAACAATATATCAGGATCCTTATATTACATTTTGACGCTTTTTGGCCCAACAAATAAAACTTTATTGATATTCATAGAAAAAAAACAAAAAAAAATTAAATTAAATTTCTTTTAGTCTGTGTACACTGTACACTGCACATAGGAATTACTTGTAGATACCAACATAATAGTATGTTACTGTGATAGTTTGATGAGAAAACAATGTTGAATAGCGAATTCTGTGAAACGAATAACAATATATTAATTATATATGTGAATAAAGCGTGCCGCCGTAACGTATGCACATTTTATTATGAACTATAATGTTATCATATATCATATTTTGTTCGTAAATCATTACCACAACTGTAAAACGTACATACAAATACTATAATATATACAAAAATACGCATCTAATGAGTCGTGCGGTTGTTCGTTTTAACGACGGTGTCGTTCGTACGAGTACGCGTGCTATACCTATTAAAGTTAGTAGGTGATAGGTGTATTTATAAGTATATAATTATTACTACCTATATAATATATATATATAATATTACCTATACCTACCACTGCACATGACGCTATTGTTTTGTGCGCGTGTGTGTTAATGTGTCAACTGTCAAGAATGAATAAATGACGATTTTTCTGGCATTTTAACGGTGAAGTTTAAAATACTTTAATAATAATAATAATAATACATATATACATATACACATACATACATACATACCTAATATACCTAGTACATTGATAAATTATACGGTTGTTATAATATTTAAATTCAATTTTTACGGTGGTCTGCAGACATCGCCAACCATCATATAGACATCCACATAGTTATAGGTATAATATACGGTATATAGGTGGTCGCGCGTCGAGTGCTTATTTGATATTTCACGAAAGAGCAACAAACTATTACAAACTACAATATTCTATATAAATTATAAATATGATATACCGATGAATAGCAACAATATGATATCTTATAAACAGACACGTATTAGGGTGGATGGGGTTCAATTCATCCTCACTAAACTGTTTTCTGTGGACGTGCTTGCCGCTTGGTTATAAATCATTACAATATAATTATATAATATGATACTGTAGAAACTAGAAACAGAAAAAACTGACAATATATTTTAATTAAGGTTCTACATTTTAGGTATCTCTAATAATTTGTATTGTAGTCAATTTTAGATTCTGAGTGGAACGATGAATGTATTGATTTTACAATGATGTGTGTTTTTTTTTTATTTTTTTTTAAATTTTTTTTGTGTCTGTCATCACCTTTTAGGACAGTAAAAGTGCTTGGATTTTCTTCAACAGTACCTTTTCTCATAGGAAAGTGAATCTAGTTGGTACTTTTGGGGGTCAAAAGTAAAATTTTTCCAAGAGTTTTCAAAAGCGCCGTGAAAAACAAAAGAAAAATTAAGGAAAAACGGGAATTTTTATGCAAAATCTGTTGTCGAAAAAATTGACACTATTGTTACAATGACATTTGAAAAATATTAAAAATCTTTAGTCACAGTTTTTTTATTAGCATTTTAAGTTCAAAAATTGACAAAATATGTAAAAATCACGAAAATTAGCAAATTATTTTGAGTTAATAATTCGTAAAAATTTTTCTTTTTAGAACTAAGATTTTAAAATGTAATACAAGATTCCTTATAGGATAATCTACCTTTATCTAAAAAAAAATGTCTATAAGAAACTCAAATTAAATTTTTATGAGCGTTTGAAATTCATATTTTTACAACATTTGATATTCACTCGATTTCTTACGTAGGTAACGATTTTCTTATTTTGTTATAATTAAAAAACGAATGACTGTAGAAACTTGAAAATTTCACTGAATGTTTATATTAGCATTTTATATATACGATAACATTTTGAAAATAATTTGACTCTGAGCTGTTGACGGACATTGTAAGTTTTTAATTTTTTTAGTTTTTTTTTCTATAAATAACAATAAAAGTTTTATCTATTGGGCCAAAAGTGTAAAAAATTAATACAAGACTCCTGATACATTGTTACAATAGCAGTTGAAAAATATTAAAAATACATAGGCACAATTATTTTTTTATAAGCATTTGAAGTTGAAATTTGACAAAATTTATCAAATTTAAAATTGAATAATTATTTTTTAGTTAAAAATTTATAAAAATGTTCAACTTTTATATCTAAGGTTTGAAAATTTAAAACAAGATTCCACGTAAATATTTAATTCTGTTACCAACAATTCTAAGAAATACATAAGCACAGTTTATTTTTATAGTAATTTTAAGTTCAAATTTGGACGAAATTACATATTAAAAAACCCTGGAATAACTATTTTAGTTATTTTGTTGTGATAGTATAATATTATTTGTGGGTACTTGAAACTTCTAAAGTATACTATTATATATCTATGATAGTACCACGGTTTGTTGTTGATGTATAACGCGTTACCTAATGGATATTGTGATATGATTAAATTGGAATTTATTTTTGTTACCTATTATAGGTCAATTTTTTTTTATTACTATAGATAAGTATACCTATGATATGTATGTCTAATAACTAGACTGAAAAACCGTCTCCGCTTAGAATCGTTTTTCTTATACAGTGATATTATATCATTGAATTCAAATTTAATACTATCCATTATACAGTGACCCACTTGTAACCTACTGTACAGCAGAGCGACATCCACTTACCCACCTTTTTTTAATATAGATTTTAAATATTATATGTAATTATATGGTTATTGTCAATCCTTGTAATATAAAATATAATTTAATACTGATAAAAAACAAAGGTTATTACCTACTTATTAGTTATTAGTTATTTGTTATTTCATAGTTTATTAAGTACATTTGTCACTTGCCAGTTATTATTATATATGAATAGTTCGAGTATAATGTAAATATTCTGATCAATTATCAAAGGGCCCAACCCAGAATAACAGATTACTGCTCAGGTTAATTTTTTTTAGTAAGTGGGTAAGAGAACGTCTCACTTGTATGTGATTTCTCCGTTTTACAAACGTAAACCCTGGCCAGTTCCTCGGTTTAAGGGGGGAGGGAGCAGGAGTCACGTAAGTCCACGGACCTTAACGTATGTAAACATTCATAGTTTTGTACCATAACGGTGATTTACAATACCAAATTTGATTTCATCATAACCAATTTTATGTGGAGAGTATACTAGAGTGAATTGACGCATTATAAAATTAAATGGTAAGGAAATTATCTATGTTTATACCCTTGAATTTTACAAGAGTTATATGAATTTTTAAACTGCAATAATTTACACTTCCCTTAAAAATTAAAAAAAACCTAACGTATAGTACCTAACGTAAAACATGAATAATGTTCTTTTTATTTTTTTATTTTTTTATCAATTAACCCTCGGAAACTTATGCCATTGGATGGTTTTTAACTGTGGGGGAGGGTACTGTAGGTTAAACACGTGTGTTTGTTAGTTTGATAGATTTTTTTAGTGGGCACTCTTAGGTATCTGCCATGCCCAGGTGGGGGATGGCGGCACTAAGAAAAATACCACCCGCAGCCGAGGTTTAAAATTTTATTTTATTTATTGCAAAATAAGGTTTATTTCCAATCTGTATTTATAGTAATACATGTATACATAATAAGCAAATGAGATAAAATTAAAAGAAAAATAAATAGAAAGACAGGAAAAGGGGAGACGCCCATTGACGGCCACTCCCGAGTCCTGGGATAATGTTCCTATTTCTTACCTTTAAATTTGATAATACATATAAATTATATACTACTCATAGGCTCAAAATATGGAGAGAATTAGAGAGAACCCCCAGTTTTGAAATATATGCACACTAAATTGGATCTGCTGAATTTCTGTTCATATTTGCTGAGTTGTATACCTACTATTGTGACTGAGACAACACGTACGAGTTTAACGTCCTTTTAAAAGATATTTATCAGTATTGTACTACCTACGACATGTTGTAAATATTACTATATAGGTACCTATATCCTGTAAGTCAGGGATAGGCAACTGGCTGCCCGCGGGCCGTATCCGGCCCGTATACCATTTTTCACTGGCCCGTGCTACATTTCAATTTAGTTTATAAAAATATAAAATTTTAAGATTTTTCTGTATTTTTCTGTATTTTATTTTATCATATTTATAAAATTATTGAAATCCATATAATGTTTAACGGAAAACGTAGATATAAATTCTTATCTAGTATTGAATTATTAAATGTAAATAATATTATATTTTTTATAGTAGTATAGTTAACAATTAACATTAGATTTTTTTTTTGCTTTCTATGTTGTCTGGTCCACTAGATTTTTTCACATTTAATATTGGCCCTCTAGTTGCATTGAGTTGCCCATCCCTGCTATAGGCTATAATACATAATATGTAACAAAGTATAGATAGAAATGCATTTTCCTGGTGAATTTTTAGTGTTCCGAATATTAATCACGATGATTAAAATAGAAAAATAATTATATAGAAATAGAAACATCCAACCCTCGTAGGTACCTATACTCGAATAATTATTAATAAATAATAATATATATTTTGTTTTCATCGGCCATTTTATACTACTCGAACTGCAAACAAATCCTTTATAGACTATGGTTATTGAATTTCCTACCTAGTATTTAATCATGCAATTTCCAGTTTTTTTTATGATTAAAATCGTTATTTATTTATAAACACAATATACACAATACAATATGAAAATAATAATTTATAAATCAACCACAAACGTTTGTATTTCATTATTTAACTTAACGCTGTCATTCTAGATACCTACCTACCGAATATTATAATATAGTGTTAGGTATTTCGTTATATGTTTAAAATACTTGAAAAATATGAGGTTACAAATTCTAAAAACTTGATTACAAATGGTTACAAATTGAGAAAATAAGATTACTTACACTAATTTTGTAAAATGTCTTATAAAGTGGGGGGGGGGGGGCTAACTTCAGACACATTAAAATATACTGTACTAATAAAATGTTGATTTACTTTGTTTATAGGTACTGCTTAACTGCCTAAAAGTAAATGGTTCGAGTTTATTGAACCTTCTTTTAATTCGACTTATTTGAATTTATACTTTCGCGACCATTTTCGAAAGCAAAATAATTTGAAAACTAATGAACATATAGCTGTATGCTGGTAAATAAATTTTTGCACGTATGAAGAACAATGTGCAATTGTAGAAATGTTTTATATTTCCGTATTAAAGTGAATAATTTCTATTCTGACACGAATTAGCTATAACAAGTCGGGTTATATACCTAGTCACGTAGGTATAGGTATAAGGTTCATACCTATACATCCAGACATACATCTACTCTACCGTGCAGCAGAAGTCATATTATGGGTATATGCTATGTACCTATATAAATATATAATATATATTATTATTATCCTGCATTATTGTGACCGCACCATGTTTCAAATTCTTCCCAATATTAATCTCAGCTGTAATCGGGTGTTTCAGAAAGGTAGAGCGAAATTCGACTTTCACAAAGATTCACGCAAAATATTATTGTTCTGAATGCTTGCACAGAAATTATTTATCTTGAAAAATATTGTCAAGTAAATATTAAATAGAATATTTCATACCGGATACAGTTTGATGAAAATAAAAATGTTTCAAATAAATTTTTTTTAATTGAGTCTGCTAGATATATTATTTTACACCATTGTTCTAAATAGTTTATTTTTATATATTCAATTTTGAGCACCTAGAGGTGTACCTATATATTTACTTTTTTAAATATCCCGAGACAGCGAGTCACTTATTTCGTTCAAATTTACAGTATATAATATCTAGACGACTATAAATTACTAAAAAAACTGTTGAGGTATTTAAAATAAACGGTTTATCAGTCACTTTATCTTCATACCAATTTTTATAACCTATTTTAGTGTTGTACCTAGTCCATAAGTATAAAGTAACTACTCGTAGTAAGTCGTAACTACCCACACTTTGAATGTGCTAAGTTAGCCCCTATAGTACCTACATCAATAATAAATTAGTAATACATTTTACGCATACAATATTATACATTAATTAGGTATACATCTTTACACCTCATTACTACACGTAACACGTTTACTCATATACTTAATATGTATAATATAATAATATGTAGGTATGTTTGTTACATTAATATATTTTATTATCATAAGCGTGTGCATGGGGTAGTCAAGGTAAGCACTTGACTACTCTGCGAACTCCCCCCGGCACCCCTCAGTATTCAATATTATTATTATGATAATTGATAGTCAATCATCAAATACTTTTTTACTATGGTAAAATATGTAGTTACATGAGGTTACTCCGTCCAAATTAGTTTTTATAACTTAGGTGTGAATATGAATATTATATATACGTAATATATGTGTGTGTGTGTGTGTGTGTGTGTGTGTGTGTTTTGAAGAAATCCATATAATTTTACGGATTTGGCTTAGGTTCTGGCTAAGAGATTCCGAAAGGTGGCTGGACATTCCCAATTATCTCTTCTTCTCTTACCTATTCTGGTAATCTGGTCAATTTCTATTTAGTGGTCGTAAAAAATTGCAAAATACAACGGAAAAGAATTTTTAAAAAAACCAACCTGTAAGTTTTCTTTTTTTATTAAAATTAATTATATTTTTGCTCACAAATATCAAATATTTTAGGTATATTTGAAACCTCTGCTATCAGCCCTGGCTTAAAAATATTGTTTTCCAATACCATATCGTTATGTCGCATAATTTATGTGTTCTAGGGTCTTATGGTATATATTGGTAATCGAAATGTAACCATAAGTTTGAAATTTGCAGTGCGATGGGTATTACTCGCACGAATATTCCATTTATTATTTTTTATACTTGATAACAGGTGATAATATCAATACAAAAACAACAAACCAATAATACGTTTGTACTATTTGTGATGTTGTCGTGTCAAAATCAACCGTACCTATCCAAATAATATACAGTTTACACTTGAAAACCAGATGGGAACGACAGCCGTGCAGTGTTTCGCGTGGAAATAATATTATAATATATTACATGACACCTTCAAAATTAAATGCTGTAATATATAATAATATTGAACAATACTGTATCATAAACACAAAGCGTACATTATTATTGTGATGACATGTGCAACGTATACGACGACACTGCGCTTCAAATGTGTACTTAACGTTTTTTTACGTATCAAATATTGGTCTGAGCTGTCTACATAGATGTAATATATAATTAAATGTTTTGATAAAATCAACTAAGTGTGTGTGTGTGCGTGTGTGTGTATGTGAACTAGCTACCTGACCTGTAAGTATAATATAACAAAATTGTGGTTCGTGACGAGACAGTAGTAGAAACTTTTATTGTTTTTTCAAACTGTTTGAAAAAAATGTATAAATTATAACTTTTGTGCTTCGATATCATTAGACATTATTTATTTGTATTTTCGTCCAGTCGGGATGTATATAGTATCGTAGAAAACCACACGATATTATTGATTCATATTCGTCAAACTTACATAAACTGTAATTCATAATATAATATTTTAAACATAGGTATATACATAATATAAGCAAATTTATAGTTTTGAATACCTTTTTTCTTGTATTTTCTATGTGCAGGCCGGGCAAGCACGTATACAAGGGGGGGGGGGGTTAAACTAAAATAAATAGTTGTGTAATTTATTTATGTATATAGATTATGAACCCCCCAGAAATCGACTATAAACCCCCTAATTTTTTTTTTGTACGTGCCTGACTATACGTTACATAGATATAATGTGTTATGTGATCGTCACGCTGTCAGGACGGGAATGTTAGTAACAAAAATTATACTTATGTCGTGTTCCCTGTAGGGCGATGAATTTTTTACTATCATATGATGTGTATATTATATAGGTATATGATATCGTGGAAAATAATCGATTTTTATTTTGGGGGATATTTTCTCATATTTACTACTCAGATCTAATTTATAATTTTTAAATTTAGTATTCATTGGATATTCTTGAGAATTTTGAAAATCATTTAAAACAAATTGAATTCTTCATTTCTCTGCACAGGACAACCGGACACATTTTTAATTATTCAATTTCGTTTTCACGTCACAGAATTTGATTAGAATGAAACAATTTAATGAATTCAATTGGCTTTATTTCAATTTTGAGAGTATAATAATATTATTATATAAATTAATGAAAACCCGTCTGGTGAATAATTTATAATATTATAGTATATAGTATATACTATATACGACGAAATCATCGCGTATGTCTTGTGGGCTTCATGACGATTTTCTACTTTCATAGTTTTTCAGCCACCAGCATATGCCTATTTATATTTGGTCCTATGAATATATACTTGTAATTTATACACCACGTTAGCGTTCGTAATTCGTTTTTATATAATAATAATTAATAATGCACAATATCGTCAGTGTTTTAAGGAATCTTAAATGCATTTTTTTGTGTCCAAAATTTTATCTATCAATTGGACATTTAAACGATAGCGTTATTGGTTACAAGCCTGCAATATTGTTCATCCACTCCAACAGAATATTTAACGAAAGGCTGATGAAGTTAATGAAAATTGTTTTCCAGCTATTCGATAATAATCATCTCGTTTTTTGTTATAAGATATTTATTATTGGTGCCTATGTTATGAATTTATGTTGTATGGTATAGGAAAAAATATTGTCCCGCCTGTGAGGCTTTGACTATAATAGATAATAATATATTTAAATAATCGTTTTTACTTAAATAATTTTAAAAGTTATATAAGTAATCTAAAGTCTACTTTCCAAACGTGAATATAATAAAAGTCTCACAGGAGTCAACACAACGGTTAAATGTTAAAACCATATATTGGTACATAGTTATGGTATAATACCGACAGGAATTCATACTATTATTATTATTATTATTATTATTATTATTTAATAATAATATGCACTCGGCAGCTAAAAAAACATTCTCGGGTATGCGTCTTTTTCACGTATAGGTAGGTCGTAGGTGACAATGGTAAACAATTTTTATAATAATGTAAAAAAAAAATATGTCGTTTCACTCGAAACCATTATTTTCTCTACAAAAGTTCTTGTTGCGAAAATTGTAAGTACAAGTATATATAGTCTGTACTTTTAGGAGGTCGTTTTCGGATATTTCTCGCAGTACTTTTAATTTTTTTTCAACGTCTACTCGATTTAAAAGACTCAAGCTTCACTGCTGTTGAGACTACTATGTATGTATTTCAAAATATAACAAAATGGGTATATATTATGTGATTTACTAAAAACTTGGAATTTATAGAGTTTAATGTATCTCATAATAATTGTTTAAATAAATTATCAACTTTACTAAAAAACGATGGTCTGGATATCTCTAAATATGGTAGAACTTTGATGAACACACGCCTAACATTCCGTGAGAAACAAAAAAAAAATCGCATTATTGATGGAAATTTCAAATTTGTTAAATAGAATATTAAACAAATGTGGTTCTAATTTGGCATGGTTCACAAAATTATTTTGTTAAACAGAAAATTTTGTTGGTTAAATGAAAGTTTTATTGTAGGTATAATAATGCAAATAAATAAAAATATAATTGAGTAAATAAGTAAATTACAGATATTTTGCATGTAGTTTGCATGTAGTTTACTTATTTTAAACAATTAAATATCTGTGTAATAATAATGAAATAATAAAAAATACGATCAAAACTGTTTATATTTTTGATGGCTGAAAATGAAAAAAACACTAACGAGCAGCCAGGGTGATACTTTGTTTCTACGTACAATATAATATTCAAATAGTTACCGCTCAGTATAAAATCTTAAAAACAGTTTCGTTATAGTATCAGTTTATAAATCATATCTAAATCGATTATATATACCTAATTTATAAGTAAAATACAACCGCGGTTGATCTTTGAATTTGGTATATCTTCTACGACATGGATAACAATCGAAAAAGGTCATTTTTGGACGATGACAGTGACAACTTTATCAGAAAAATGCCTAAAGCGTTTCACATTATTACCATAAGTAAGTGTAGTATAGTAAATACGTTTTCACTGTTTTTAACACTGAAGGAGTCCCTTGATCACTGGAGTCACTCAAGGTAAATCATTAGGCCCTATATTGTTTAATATATATTCACTAGGTATACCTGCATCTTTATTAAAAGGTGAATTATTCATGTTCGCGGATGACATAGCACTAGTTAATTTCGAAGATAATTGGGAATAATTGAAACATATTGTCGAAATTGATTTACGGTATATCTATGACTGGATGGAAAAAAATCTGATATCACTTAACATAAACAAATCAGTTTGTATGCCAATAATTACTATACTTTATAGCTTCCTGTTGGATATATATTTATGATACATAAATGTGGAACTGATATGACAAATTGTAGTTGTAAACCAATTAAAATGGTATTATCATTCAAATATTTAGGAGTGATGATAGATTTTAACCTAAAATGGTCAGAACATATACATAATATCAAAAAGGTGGGTAAGTGGATGTCGCTCTACTGTACAGTAGGTATAACAAGTGGGTCACTGTAATGGATGGTGTTAAATTTGAATTCAATGATATAATATCATTGTATAAGAAAAACGATTCTGAGCGAAAACTGTTAGTCAGCCTATGGTATTACTAAGTATATTTGATGATATTAACTACTTAGGTGAATAAAGTAACTTATATATAACCTATTTACGTGGAATCTTGTTTTAAATTTTCAATCCTTAGCTATAGGAGTTAAAAATTCTATACATTTTTAACTACAAAATAATTATTACATTTTAAATGTGATAAAATTTCTACATTAAATGCTTATAAAAAAAAATTGTGCCTATGCATTTTTAATATTTTTCAACTGCCATTGTAACAATATATCAGGAGCCTTGCATTAAATTTTCACGCTTTTTTATCCAACAAATACAATTTTATTGATACTCATATAAAAAAAAAAAATAAAAATAAAAATTTAAAATGGTTCGTAAAAAGCTCAAGTCAAATTATTTTCAAAATTGTATGGTGTATAGAAACTGCTAATATAAACATTCAGTGAAATTTTCGAATATCTACAGTCATTCGTTTTTTAATTACAATAAAATAAGAAATCGTTACATGACAAATCGAGTGAATATCAAATGTTATAAAAATACGAATTTCATACGCGCTTAAAAATTTAATTTGACTTTCTTGTAGGCATTTTTTATTTTTTGATAAAGGTAGACAAATTTACGAAGAATTTTGTATTAAATTTCCAAATCTTCGATTTAAAAAGAAAATTTTTTATGAATTTCAAAATAATTTGCAAATAATTTGCAAAAAATTGTGACTATGGATTTTTGATTTTTTTCATCTGCCTTTGAAACAATATACTAAGAAAATCTAAGCATTTTTAAGGTCCAAAAAGGTGATGACAGACACAAAAATTAAAAAATTAAAAAAAACACATCGTAAAATCAATACATTCATCGCTCCGCTCAGAATCTAAAATAAAATGAAGAGCTTAACAGTATTATTTTAAAAAATTTGATCCCTTGATAAATCATGAATTGAAGACAAATTTACCTGACACTGTGTTATTCGATTTTATTATATGGCATAACATGTTGGAGAGGCATCAACAGAACAGATATCAATACTTTGTATGTTACACAAATATGGTTGTAAAAGTAGCATACTCCCTACCATTAAAATACCCATCAGTCATCAGAGGAATTATTCAACCATACTAATATATTATCTGTTTATAAATTATACATTAGACAAAATTTAGTTAAATCCATACAGAACCATGCACTTAATTAACTAGTTCTAGAAATTCTCCTAATTAGGTACATGGGAAAAACTATTTTCAACAGTGTAAATAACGAAGTAAAGAGTTTAATAAAAAGTTATGTGAAAGTCAATCCAATAATACCAATGATATAGTTAATACAAATTGAATAAAAAAGGCAATACATAAAATAGTTAGTGATCTTGATGATAATGTGTGTATCAATAAAATCATAAAAAGTCAATATGTCTGAACATAATATTGTATAATATATTAATATGCACTTATAATATGTAATGCTGATGTTAACTTTTGTTTCTAAAGTTTCTTTTATCCTGTTATGTTTATTTAATTATCATATTTTTATTTGTATAAGTATTTAACTTTAAACAAATTGAAATGTCGGTGAACTCCGATACCAGATACAAGATTATAGCTCAGTTGGTATTCATATCAGCTACCTATTATTAAAGTATTTTATTGTAACTATTTAATTGTTCTGGCTGAATAAATAAATAAATAAATAGATAAAAAACAGTTTAAAATAGTGTTTCAAACAGTACCTATTTTTAAAACAGTTTAAAACTCAAACAATTTGTTTTGTTTATAACATCATTTTGAACAAAAAAACAGTTTAAGAAAAAAAAAACAATATTCACTTGGGTTTTACACTGTTTTAAACATAATATGTTTATTCGTTTTAAACCGTTATAAAACATTTAAAACAAATGTCAAAATTAGAAATTGTTTAAACCTACATGAAAAAATTCTAGAATGCATGTAATGATATTATTACAAATAAATTATTTCCAGTAGGTAGGTGCTACTGTAATAATATTTTGTATTATTACAATATTCCATAGAAAAAAAAATAGTGAATTCAGTAATAGACGTTTGTAGTGTGATTCCTATAAGTATCTATGTATATAAAATCTACATTATTTAGTACCTACCTATAAATACCAGAGTTGCCCATCATTAGGCAATCTTATAGTTTAACTTTAAATATTTGTATAAATATTTATTTATATGCTATATTAATCATAAAATGAAAAATGTCTAACAATAAGTTATTAATTTTTCAGATTCAAAAGTATTGGTCACCATGTATTTTTTACACTGTGTATTTCATTCCTTTGTCAAAAAACTTCACTCATTATGGAAATGATAGAAAAGATTTGATTAAATACAGTATACAAGATTCTCAAAATGAATTTATCATTGTGACCCTAATAATTACTGTGGACATGGCATTTAATGAATCTATACTAAAGTATCTGCTTACTAAATAATAATATTTGTAATGTATTGAGTTATAAATAATTAAAAATAACTAATAAGTATTGTTGTTTTCAATTTTTGGTAGATATTGACTTTCACAGACTAGAATATAATAGTAACGATTGTTTTATTATAGAATTTGAAGAAGCATCTTTAAATATCATTACAATTTTGGGATGAACTGGTAAAAGATAGTGCGAGTAGAATTATTTTAGAAAAATTATCAAGTACACCAGATTTAACCAATAGTAAGTACTCCACAAATCACAGTTCAAAATATATTATTTAGTTTATTTTACTGGTACACAACTATACAATTTAAATATTAAGTCCCTTGCAGACATTGCTTAAAACAAACAGCATAATATATAGTAAATAATAATGCATTGAAGAGTTTGTAAAATTATCATGATTTATTTAATTTTTGGTACCTACACAAATTCACAATATTATAAATATGCTTTTGAAATAGAGCCACTGTAATAGATAGTAGTGACTTTATTGTCTCAAATAAATGGTTCGTTTAGTATCTAATAGATACCATATAATAAAGGATAACATTTAAAAACAAATTCCTAATTATTAGGCAGGTACAATAATCAGGGATACCCGCAGAAATGTAACTCAGGGAGGGCAAAAAAAATTGTAAGTACCTAAATACTTATGGGAAGATTGACCACTAAATCTTTCATCTACTCATATTTTGTAATACTATCATTAATATATTTTTTTAAATCTACTGTAGTAGGTACTTATTATTACATTTAAATTAGTAAAATAAAAATATGTTTAAAGAAAGAGTTACTTTTAAATAATTAAAAATACTACATTATAATTTATAACTGAATTATTAATTAGGTATTTAAGTAATAGTTATATTCATGAAAATTAAAAAATTAAAATTGACCTTATTGGGCAAATAATATTGGCTATTTACTAAGTATCCAGGTACAAATTGTATTCTTGTATTAAATGAAAAAATTCATACTTAAAGTTTGAATGTAATTAATTTAATTCACAAAAACATTAAATTTAAAGATATGATGGTAGAATTTTATTTTTAATAAAGTATTAACAAGAAATTAAATATAAATAATCCAATATAAGAGTTTACCTTTTCTGTTTATCAAATGAAAAATAATCGTAATGTTTTTTTTTACGATTAAATACCTACATGACTTGTTAGGTACAAGGATTTTCGAATAGTCGCTGAATACCTAAGACCAGGTTTATGTAAAAAAATTCTAATGTTGTAATGCCCCCCCCCCACTGCCCCCTCTCCGGGCATCCTTGACTATAGAACTAATGTTATTAGTAGTCGGTATTTTGTAAATAAGATAACTTACCATTCCGCTCAGTTCTAACCATTTTTTAAATTGCTGTATTTTCAGATTCAAAATACCTAACAATTTTGTACTTGTTACATAGTGTGCTACTTCCTTTATCAAGAAAAATAACAAAGACGAGAACGGAAAAAATATCATGTAAAATATGGAATCAATAATTCCAAAAATTCAATCACAAAAATTACTGAAACTCCATTGGAAATTGAAGAACTTTTAAAAAAAATAGCACTGAATGAAGGTTCTATCTGTTCTATAGCTGATAATATTATAAGAATGGATAGGCCACCAAAACTTAAAACCCTTTGCTGATGTGAGAGCACTATATAATAGCAGTCTGCAGGGCCATCCTTAAGGGGGGGGGGGGCGAGCAGAGCTCAGACCCTGGGTCTCGCGTTTGAAAAAAGTGGTAAAATTGGTTTTCGCCCTGGGCCTTGCAAATCCTAAGGACGGTCCTGGCAAGCCCGGATTAAGGATCAATTGAGCCTCAAGACACCTTACACTCAGTGGGCCCCTTTTCAACTTTAACTTCAAAATAATTGTATCATTACATATTAACGACTTAACATTATAATTTTTTACCATACAAAAAATATACAGAGTGTATCATATGTCATTGGACGCGGTTTTTTTTTTAACAATTATGAATCAATGATATGGAATTTCGTTAAAACAAATAAGACGTGTTTATTTATTCTTAACAGGCAAGTTTTTTTACATTTTCAAAATTTTTAAACACGCAGTTGTTCCAATAATAAAATCAACTTAATTTTTTCAAATGATGACCACTATATTTTTTGATCGATTCTGGTAAAACTTTTTTCTGAATATTTTGACAGTCAAAATTTGACATCATTTAATAATCAATTTTGGTTCGCTAGGTTGTTAACTATGGTCCTTTAAAGTTTAGTTTAATATGCATTAATACTTTTAACTGAAATACCTAATATACAAGAGCTAAATATTATTTTCTTATACTACCTTTTTGAATAGTTAAATCGGTAATCTAAAATGCTCAAAAAAAAAAACATAAACAAAATTGTTGGCATGTTCATTATTTAAAGTTCCCCCCCCCCTCCCCCATAATCTGGGCTTGGGTCCTGGCAGTTTGTCTCATCCACATTCCTGGCTTAGTCCCCTTTTTTTGTTATATAGGAATGGCCTATCCATTCTTATATCATATATTCATATATAGTCCTATCCAACCATGTATATTGATTGTTGATACATTTATTTATTTGATCTTCAAACAAATTTTGATAAATTTTAATGCAGTCAATTATGTAACTTAATAACTTACAATTTGAAAAGCATTTGGTGTATATTTCAAAATGTTCCATGTTTTTAATGTAGAATATCTGCCCCGATTGGAGGATGTGTGGTTGTTTTTACAAACTTTTTTTCATAATCATACAAAGTATGTTAATTAAACAAGTTTTTTCAGTACTTAAGGGCTAGGGAATTATTCATTTGTTGTTATTTAACTATTTATTTTCTTTATAGTTACTTTAATACTTTCTATAATAATATACTTATAATTTTAAATAACTATTCATGTATGTATATTATATATCTAAATTTATTTCTTTTTGTTTTTTAATGTCATTACATTTATTTTATAATTATTAGTTATGTTTGATTATATACCAACCTAATCATTTTATTAAAATGTACTAAATTTGTCCTATTTGTTAAATGTATTATACATTATACATTTAACATCTATAATGGATATTGTTTAATTTGAATACAGGGTAATTTTTTAAGTATGTTTTTTCCTATTTTTGTGCTTGAATTTTGAATATATTCAAATTCTGATTTTTGAAATTCTTAAATACACTTGAAGACAGTGGTGTATATAGAAATAATTTTTGGGGTGGGCTATAGTAGACAGAAACTAGCAAGTGATCTATTACTTAGAGGCTGCTGTCTACTATATATTTAACAGTTTCTATAAATATATTTGTATTTGTTATTTTTCAACCGGCTATGAAATATCTTAACTTATAATAGTACCAAATAAAATATATTGTTGTTCTATTTAATAAGACTGTAATTTCAGGTGCTGCAGCCCACTAGGCCCACCCCTATATACGCCACTGCTTGAAGACCGTATTTTTGTTTTCTTGAGATTTTTTGTCCCATTTAAAGATGATCCTGTGTCAATACAATCTTCTGTATTTCACCAACCTTTTTAATTTTTATTTATCAAGCAGACATTTTTTTTTTAATTATGATGTACACGACAAAATTCAAGCTTGAGCTCTTTAACTTTGTGTTCAAAGGATAATAAAATGTCTATGGTAATGGGTTAAGTAGATATGGGTACTTAGATAATTTGAAAAAGTTATTAATTACTATTGATTTGTCAACATAAATAATTTGTAGAAATGATCCGAGTATAGTAAATACTTCATCTAATATTACATATAGACTATATTATATATTTTTGTTAAGCCATATTTAAGAATTAATTTCCTTAGTATAAAGTTAATATAAACATTTTAATAATTCAGAAACTACTTATTAAAATGTTGTCTTAAGTTTTAAGTGTACGCATATACAATTCTATTCATATATTTAAAAAATGTGAATACCTACCTATTATGATTATTTTTTTTATAAATATATTGGATACCTATTACGTAAATTATTAATAAATAAATTCATTAAAACATAATTTTCATATTCCTACTTGGTTATTTTTTAATTTATTTGTTTTAACTTCAGTAGAAACTGTTCAAAATGACATCGGTTGTAGTGACATATTAAATTTGAAAATTGATTCCTATATTGTATTATTTTAACAATTAGTATGACGTCTGTATAATGACTACCTACCAGCAATCTATATATAGTTTGAAGCGACATGAATATGGATGAAGATAGCTGTTTCTTCGACGGCGGCACTCTAGCCATTATCTGTATACTATGACTCTAGCTGCTTGGTTTCACCGGAAGAGTCGATGTTTACGCATAGGTAAGTTTGTTTTCATATTATTATTAATATTAATTTACATTTACTTTTTAGCCTTAAATTAAATACTTATTGCCACGGACAATCCGTTAACTGGGTGACGCAGAAGCATTTATACGTTTACTCCTAAAAGCACAATCTATAAAATACTCGATCTCGAAGTCTAAACCCGTCTTCGTTTCTCCACGCCAAGTTTAATATACATACCTTTTTGCGTATTATACGTACTATACGCCGGGTATCACCTTAGGTTTGCGCGAAGTATTTAAAACAATATAATATTACTTATCTTTATATTTTATATATATTATATTCACCTCATATATTTTATTAGTAGTATACTTAGACCTTTTTTAGTGCAGTTCATACCCTAAATTTGAAACTATACATTCTATTATAATTATTATTTTTGATTATAATCATACACATTAATATAAATTGGTTGTTATCACGATTTAAGATATACCTTAGGGTTAAGGTAAATCTTAAATCGTGGTTGTTATCAAGACACACAGTCTTACAACGTACTCATTTCTAAACGTTTTCAAAACGGATTAAAAAAAAAATGCACTTTTTTAGTAGCAGTTGTTTAGATCGACCCATGTGACTTAGAATACGAATAATTCATGTTTATATTAATAATTTTTTCATAAATTATATGCAATATATTTAACGACGAACCTAAAAATTATATTCACGGCAATTCTATTTTTTCTTTTGAGACCACCGTCGGGCCGTGCGAGTATGCGACGTTTTTTTACTCCATGATTACGGCGTCGGCTACATTCCGTCCGCACCATCATTCTCTCTCTGTTAACGTTTCCGTCTGTCCACACATGAAAACGTGCTTCAAGACCCAATTTTTGGTGACTGGTAAGTGAAATTTATACATTTTATTGCCCTTATACTTGAACGACTAGTCAATGGACGTCGTTCGTTGAATTCCCCATAAATATTATTCTAAGTAATTCTTGGTAACGCGAACTTCGCGAACCAAAAATCAGCTTATCAGAATCATGTTTGTACGGAGCCGTCTTTAGGTTATGGTGCTCGTGGTTTTCAAATTGTATGTGTCAAAATTTATAGTAAACATATTAGCCCTACTATATACTTATACTATATTTAGTTCTATTGAATTTGAATTGACATTAGCGAATTTTCATTACAGCAAATTTTCATTACACTTGATCTATCTAGGTATTTACTATACACAGTGGTTTAGTTTATACACGTCAATACCTATACGTCTATAATACCTACCTACGTCCTCAACTTTTTTTTCAATATGACAAAACAAACTAATATTATTAAATTTGTTTAATTTTTTGCAGGTAAAACTTGATTTTCCGTTTATCTCTCAAATAAAGTCAAATAAGACAATATGCCTGTAAGTATTATACTGAACACCGCTTGCATTTAATAAATATATTTTATCTGTATTTTATATGTATATATTTTATCTCCATCGTGTTATAGTTAGCTAAAGACTTGCTTCATCCTACTGCAATTGAAGAACGCAGGAAACACAAATTAAAGCGCCTTGTTCAACACCCAAACTCTTTTTTCATGGATGTCAAATGCCCTGGATGTTATAAAATTACAACTGTATTCAGTCACGCTCAGAGTGTAGTTATATGTACCGGATGTTCCACAATTTTATGTCAGCCCACTGGAGGACGAGCTAGACTAACTGAAGGTACGTTGCAAATTTTTTTTTTTTAAATTAAAACAGGTAATTGAAGTATATAATATTTTAATACTTAGTTAACATAATGTTTCGTAGGTAAGGTTTATAAAGTCAAGTATTATTTATATTATCACCTAAAATATTGAAATATTTAATTGTTAAAAGAACGTTAATTAATATATTTAAGTTTATTTGTTATGTACTTATGTGTAGGTAAATGTTTATTTGGGCATAATTGAACATTGCCTGGGGATCTTCTATACGGCCATATTCATGCCATAGGTTGTTTAGTGCTGACACTGTTTGAAAGATATAACCAGTGCCGTGATAACTCATTGGTACCCCAGGGCAATAATATTTGGTGCCCCTAATAAATATACATATTTAAACATTTGCCGCCTTTTAAAATGTTACAAGTTTGGCCGCCCTAGGGAACTTGCCCTATTTGCCACCTCCTCTTTGCACTGCTCTGGATATAGCCTATACTTAAATTGGACAGCATATGATTGGACCTAAATTATATGTTATCTTTTTCTCAAAATGTTAAAACTTTCTCTCGTTATTTACCTTAGATTATATACAACGGATGGATTCATGGTCAAATGGCCTATACATATTATAATACAATGATATACATGTTAGCGATGAGTTGCCTGGCAAGTGTCGTCAACTAGTCACATATTTATAATCCTTGCTCCAAAAAATCTTGTGACTGAAAGTAGCATATGCAAAATAAAGGCCACTTACCAAGCAGCTTGTCGTCACTAACACCTACATCAAAATCTTGAGCTGTGAATCCATCCATTGCATGTGATCTAACCTATTAATGAGTATAATATACTCTATTTACTGAGAGTTTACTTTCTTCCGTGCATGCATACTGAGCCGCCGGAACATTCAGACCCCCCCCCCCTCGTGTAGGAGACTGGTGTTCGGCGATCGGCAGTGCTCGTTGTAGTAGGCAGCTGCTACTGGCGTCAATCCCCACCAGGGCTGCTACGAGGCGTTGGCATGCGCGGCCGCGACCGGTTTTTGTCGGGCGAATGGGTCAACTCTCGATGAATAGAGTATAGCTGTAAAGACTTAATTATTAGCTACATTTTTCTAACTATGTTGGCTCCCCAGATCTCTCTACCATCAGTCATTTCTTTAAAGATTTATTCAGGTGCTAGTTATATTATTATATCATATACTTAGGTGTTGAGTAGTATTCATTGATTTAAGGTCTAAATAATTGTTTTCGATGGGTTTGTAATGATTTTTTTAAAATATTTTTAAGTTAATTGCTCATGAATGTATTTTAAAACCTCCAGTCAATCGAATGTGAATACAATATTAGGATTTTTTTTTTACAAAGAAATGAAAATGTAATATTGATAGTCAAATGTTAATTTTTATATTTCTTCAATGAATAATAGATGTTACACGAACATTTGTGATCTCCTTACGGCTTACACGTGCGTAACATAGCAAATTTTACACTTTAAAATTTGAGTGAATTGACCTCTTATACAATTTAAAGCTAAGATCATTATCTAGGGCATCTCAGGCTATTTATTTACTTTTAATTTTAAAGCGAGTTATGTGTAGTTTACTTAGTATAAATAATATACAATTTTAAAATACTCATAACTTGCTCTAAAATTAAAATATAATAAAAACCCTATGAAAGATCTTACCTTTAAATGTTGTAAGATCAATTCACTCTAATTTAAACTAATGATGCTAATGAAGCCAAACATGACCTGCTGAGCGTAATATTTTCTGTATTATGTACTTGTAAGACTGAGACAACAAATGTCCATGTAATGTTCTCTTAAGCATTATATTTACTCTTGGAAGTTGTTAGTTATTATATGATAGCTGATTCTATTAAATCATTGTATGATTTTAATTTAAAATGTATATATTTGATTATATTTGAGGTAAATTAATTGTCTTCATATGATTTTATTAAATATCTATTTCCATTTCTAAGATTTAGACAATTACCTACTGAATTGTTAAACAAATTGAAATACAATAATATTATTTTTAATTTAAGTTTTAAAAGCTAAAAGCTCATTTCTAATTCAATGTATTTATACATTAGATTAATTATCAATTTTCATAATAAATGTATTATACTTGATTCTAAATAAGAGTAAGGCTTTTGCAAACATTAAATGATGTCTTGCTATTGGGCAATGGTGATTTATGCCCGCTATCTAAAATTAAGTTATATTATTTGGGTCATTTAAAAAAAAAAGAAAAAATTGTGAACATAATAAAAACCATTATTTTCCATTTATGTAATATTTTAAAATGTGTACAATTTTTATTCTATTTTAATTCTTAATAACTTTATATTTCAGGTTGTTCTTTCAGGAAGAAAGCTTATTAAGATCCTGGCTCCTGTATTTTAATGTACAATAACAATATGAATATGCGTTGAATAAAAAAAACCATAAAAAAAAAATGTCATTCATTATTTTAATTTTTTATTTCTCCATTTACGCTAGTGGTCTTCAACGTAAGTAAGACAGAGACAACACATGCTGGTACGACATCCTCTTAATGTTTTTAATAAATTATTACTTGTGTATTTTTTATATTTTGAATTTTTTTTGATCATCATCGCTAATTTAAATTAATTTTTATCAATTATAAGTTGAAAATTAGACTTAAAAGATACATATTTACATTATTAGCTACAGCTATAAATTTAATTAACTTATTTTTAGTTACTCTAGTTGTATTTGTGTACCAGGATTAAATTACCGACAGATGAACAAGGTGGGGGACTAAATTTTAATGCCGATAAATTAATTAATACTTACATATTTATGTTATTAATTTTTGATAATTTGAGTCAACTATATTTTATTACTGGTTATTCTTATAAGTCTATAAATCGATAAACATTTAGGCCCTGTTGTAACATCTCTGATTAAAGTTAACCGGAGTTTAATAGGCCGAATTTGCCCGGTTAAATATCTGTTATCAGCTGATTAAGCATAATCGAAGTTTAACCGTAGACGGTAAAACTGGCCTTAAGAGGTGGTATAAATATCATAAAATGAATCGAAACAATATTTTTAAGATAGCATTGTATATATTTATAGTTTGTTATAATTAATATTATAAGTAATGGAAAAACATTTTAAGTCCCTAAGAATAATATCACAATATTACTACAAAATAACTAATCAATTTATTAAAAATATTATATTTCTGTAAGAGCAAAGTATACAACTGTCGAGACTTAGTATTGAAATTGAAATTTTCATCAAGTTTTAACAACAAAAATGATTGGAAATTTTAGTGATTTGGGAAAAATTTGAAAAACATGGGCAAGTGGGTGTGGTTTGTCTGTCTTTGAAACAATATATTAGGAGCCTTTTATTAAATTTTCAAGCGTTTGTACCCATGGTATATAGAATAGCAAATATAAACATTCAGTAAAAATTTCATGTACCTACGGTCATTTGTTTAAAAGTTCACCAAAAACCAAAATCAATTTTTTTGACAACAGATTTTGCATAAAAATTCCCGTTTTTCCTTAATTTTTCTTTTGATTTTCACGGCGCTTTTGAAAACTAAAGGGAAATTTTTATTTTGGACCCCCTAAAGTACCAACTAGATACACTTTCCTATCAGAAAAGATACTGTTGAAGAAAATCAAAGCATTTTTACTGTCCTAAAAAGTGATGACAGAACAAAAATAAAAAACACATCATTGTAAAATCAATACGTTCATCTTTCTTGAATTTCACTATGTAAACTGTATAGGAATCATGCGTTATATTTTTAACCTGTGTTTCTCAATAAAATTCTTATTAACAAAACATTAATAATACATAACTCACAGAAGTCATGTTTGACTTGAGATTGGTGGCGGTGATTTAATAAGGGGTCGCGTATAGGCAATTCGATGTCTTATACTCATTGAGTCATTACGCGGTGTGGTTGTGTGCACTGTGCATAGACATATTAACTTAGTTAATATGTCTATGGTTGTATGCGTAGGAATACGTTCGGAATCCGTCGTGTGCCACTATCTCACGCACATGTCAATAAATCGAGAAAAACGAAATATATTCTTCTATGCATCACCCATTAAAACTACCAAAGGCGGTAGTAAATTAAAAATACTTCCTGAAGTTTGATTGTAATTTCGAAAAAAGGGTTGAATTCGTAAGTTTCTAAACTATGCTTTGTAAGAACCACTTTTTTGATATAAAACTTAAAGTAGCCCAAAATAAATGCAAATGTATTGTAATTATTTTATTAGATTTTTTAAAAAAATCCAAATTGTATAGTCCTTTAAAATTGAAAATTGAAAATCGACTTCCTAGAAAGCCAGTTGTTTTGCCAATAAATTCATACATTTATTAAAACTTAAATCGGACATTCGGAAGTATGTGTAATTTACCACCACTGATTGGTCTAAAACGTACGAAAAATACGTGATGCGATCTCCTTAAGCGAATATCAAATGTTTTTAAAATTGAATTTTGTATTATAGAATAAAATATACAGCTTAACAGATATTGAATTAAAAATTAAAATACATTTTTACTATTATATATTTATATCTATATTAATCTAATAAGTGGTTTACGCATACCTACCTAGGCACGATTCGCTACTAGGTAGGTACTTACCATCACTGTCACAGTTTTCCGTGATAAACATTAAACACGCACCTAACTATAACATACCAAATAGTTAATTAGGTATATTCGATTACTTAACTGGTTATGTGGCAATTAAAGACTAGTGAAATCGTTTCACCTGAATAAATAAAAACAATATTAGGTGCTACGACACACAAGTCTTGAAGTCTAGAAAACAAAGCAAAACATAAACTAGTCTTTTCCCAGCACAGACGAGAGAATCTAAATTGTTTTTAGAAACAATACAAAAACCACTCTTTGCAGGTGGACCCAGCATAATACAATATGCGGTCGACCTCGTCTGGTCGATCTACCGGCAGTGTGCAGTACCAAATACTATCAATGTGGCAATGTATAATATTGCATAACGCTTACTGTATACATTGCACCTTCATTATAATTTATAAAGATGATTAACACAGTGGTAATCAAAGGCTATACATAATGATCATAAAGTAAGAACTAATTTGCCATTTGTAATTTTATAATCGAGCTCTTCACCTGACATACCTAGTGAAAAAACACGCTCAAACGTCGGTCCTACCTCAAATAGTTGTTAAACTCGCCTAAAGGGAATATTGCGACGATAATGATTAATAGCTATTATACAACAACTTGTCGATAATTTTAGTCATCAATAGTCGATCAACGAATCACGATTCAGGATTGTAATAATTTGTTTAATAATTGTTATTATAAGATTTTCATGCATCTGTATAGCAAACGAAGAATCTACTGTAGCAATTTTACCATATCACAACACTTACTCAGTTACTCCAAATAACTATATGTAGGCAAGTTAAGGGTAAACACTTATTTACTAACACTTGTTTACCAACACGGCCAGTGTATAAAAATTAATGCGTTGTACAAAAAAAAAAAAAAATAAACATGACCGTCAAGATTTATTGTACATTTGATACATTTTAAATATTTTGTTACAGGTAGGTATACTTTATGGGATGGTAAAATTATTTCATGCATTTTGTATTAGAAAATAGAAATTTAGATACCGGTTGACCGCATGCCCACCCACATGCATTATTAACGCCCAATATAGTTCAATTTGGTGAATAACAAGAACATTTTGAACACGATGATAGTGGAAAATATAGTATAGTACCCAGTGGAGTAAATATGTTGGGGCTTGGGGGCCAACCCCCACAAAAAATATTTTTGGGGCTTGAGCCCCCCTAATCATTTTTCCTATTTGCGCCACTGATATTACCTCAAGATTTTTGTATATAAGTATAGACTCTACACTCTACAGTCTACACGTCTATACCATGGCTGTTATTTAGCCATGGTCTACAGTCTACACTATACACCACAACTGTCGAGTGTCGACACAATGACACATCACGATTTCAGATTTCACGGCAAATCAGGAGTGTTACGACGAGTCTTGTGAACTTACTGTGAAAGTGTGAACGCAGTTCGCAATAGTGGCGTAGTATTACACGCAGTAAATAAATGTTATAATTTATATTATTATTCGTGTAATCATGAATGGTGGTGGTGAGACTTGTCGAGAGGTGACTTTGGTATTTGGTATTTTAATATTTGGTAGTTATTACTCACTATAGTTTGGTCATAGTCCATTATAGAACTTTCACCAGTTTCACCTATTATGCGGTTTGGGACTTTGGGTGAATGGTGAGCAGTTAAGTTACCCGCGTTTTAGTATCGACGCACCAGTGCCGCCAACCTACCGGTGCGCTTCGACCGTTGCGTGCCGATGCGTGGCGTGGCGTTTGGAGTCGGTGGTGGACCGTCACTAGGACGGTGGTTCGGTGCCGGCGCATCGGTCGAATACCGCGGACCGCCGTCCGTATTAATTGTACGCTTCGCTGATAACGCGCTTTGTTTACGTTTGTCGATATCAGTGTCTTACGTATTGATAAAAAAATAAAAATAAAAAAGTAATAATAATAAATTACTCGTTATACACACACACACAAACCCATATATACGGTTCTTATATTTTCTTATATATATATATAATATAAGTGTACACAGTACTATCGTAAGTCGGTAAAAATATTTTTCGTGAATTTTGTTATAATTTTTCAAACATTGTCTCCCGACCATCGCCTCCCCGGATTACGCCTGGACGCCTGACGTTTCGCGTGTCGACCGATGTCCGTGTACCGTTCGCGCCTCACCAACACCGGACCGTACCAACGGCATTCGTTGTCGTTGTTATTGTTGTTGTTGTTGTTGTCATCGACTTCGTGGTCATTGTCATTGTTGTAGTGCTCAGCAAAGGAAGTTGGCACTCACCGCAGACCGCGTTCAATTGTGATTACAGAATTAGTGAGTAAAAAAAAATATTCACCTTTTGGGGATTTTTGGAATGACGTGACTACCTACTACCTACTATCAATGAATTTGAGTCGTCCATGTCGAGATCGCGAGCATACGACTGTAATCGACACTGTTTTGGGCAGCACATTTACGTCTATGTTCTTGTGACACCGTTCTCGTTACCATGCTGCTAATTTAAGTGCCCGTATTTATTAATTTTGTTATCGTTGATTTACAGGGTGCGGAATGTGGTAACCAACAATAAATTTAAACGGTTAAAGCGATGCAGAATGTATTTTCCCAGGGCATGTTTTCAATGGGTACATTTGATGGTGGAGTCAAGTGTAATGGACATGTTCAATTGTCTGGACGTACGTCAAAAAAAGACCGCAAGGGGTGTAAAAAAGAAAAAATTGAAACAGTACTGAAAAACCGGTTTATTACTCCAGCAAAAGTTAGACAACCTGTGCTTAAATTGCCTAAAATTAATGTTAAAACTAAAAATCAAGTCATTAAGCCAGTTGTACCAGTAAAGAATAATACAGCTGTTGATCCTGTGGCAAATAGACCAAATCTCAAAGATGATGTTATAAAGTTCAAAGAACTATTGTACAATACTACATCTCCAACACCTCCTCCTGTTGAGGTCCCAGAAAAAGTTGATGATCGTTTGTCCACCGTATTTGAATCATCACCAAAAAAGACAAAAGCAAAAAAACGAAATAAAATTAAGGCTGATAAAAGTGTGTCTTGTGGAAATAAAAAACCTGATAAAATAGATCCTTTGAATGAAAATGATAAGAATCAGCTAAGCTGCAGTATAATTACTATTCCGCCTAAAAGAAATCATGCTAAGTTAAGTAATTGGCAAAAGGATTGTGGAACCAGACATGAAACGTTGCAAAGGATACTAAAAGAATGTGAAAAAGAAGCTAAATTTAGAGGAAACCTATATCCTTTAGGTAAGTCAATTATTTAATATAATGTTGGTTGTATAGGTTTTTATTATGTTTAATTTGTTAAAAAATTTTTTTTATAGATTTAGTATCATCTGATGGATCATCTGACACTGATGATCCATTGAATTTAGAGTTAGAGGATGCACCGTATCAAAGATTTTGGTTACCTTCCGATCAAATTGAACCTTTAGATCGAGATACTAAAGTGAAAAACTTGCGATCAGTACTTCGGCGAAGGTTTCATCAATTATCTAACCTTCCTGATAACTCACCATCTCCTGATTTAGTATTAGCAATGACAAGCGCTATACGACATGATCCTTCTTGTATCAATCAATTAGTATGCCAAGAGTCTGATTTTAAACCTAAATTTAAAAGGTTAATAATAATCATTAAATTAAAATTATTATTTTTTTGTTTGCTAGAAATATGTCAATACATTGTTAACTATTATTTTGACAAATTAATATTAAAACAATAATGAATTTTCAACAAAATAATTGAATTTGGTTTTTATTTTTCAGTATTGGTGGTGTGTCTATGGTACAACAAAAATGTTGTTTGGAAAGATGTCACGATCCTGCTATACCGTGCACTCGTCATTGTCTTAGACATATTTTACGAAATGTTGACCAACTCCTTTTTGAACACTGTTCTGCACGAACTAATCAAGGTCCGTGTACCAATGCTGTGTTTAATGTTCATGATGTACAGCCTTTGTGTTTTGAACATTTGTACTCTAAAGAAACAATAATTCCGGTGAGTTGAAAATCACCATAAACACAATTCGTTAATTAGTTTACATTGAATGATAATAAAAATAATTTTAGACTGAGGAAGTACCTGTTGTCAAGTCTAAACCACGTAAAAGGCCAAAGAATGCTCCATTTAACAAGCTGTCAAAGCGTAGTAAAAAGAAAAAGCAACTGCCTAAATTCCCTCTTGAGCCTCCATCATATACAGAGACAATTGAACCTAATACTATTGAGCCAATTACATGCACTAACGATCTGCCTCAAAATATCAGTTGTGATGTTACATCGCTTTACTCGTCTGTGGCCAATCCTGATATTTATTTACATCCTGGTAATGATTAATTCAAACTACTCACTAAGATCGAATGGACTGGAAATGGTAGCCAGGCTCATTATAGTTTGTGACTTCTGAGAGACATGTACCAGGGAGAAATTTTAATTGTTCGCCTTGTCATATATTATATCCATCACACAAGCAATATTTATGTATAGACAATAAAGATAGAGCTTGAGGCTTTTAATCATAATCTCCATTAAATATATGTCTCTCCCGAGCCACAATCAAACTATATAATGCTCACTTACAGTCCATTCTATCTTACTTAGCGCCCGTATTACAATCTTTGAACTAAGGTTAAACCACCGAATTCGGCTGGTAAAATCAGTGGGTTAGGCTTAACCGAGGTTTAAACTATGATTGTAAAACAGGCCCTTAATGATTTACACATTTTTTAAATCCTAAAAATAATAATAAAGCATATTTAACAGTTGGTAGTAATATTATTACACACGAAGTAGAAGTTGGTGACGAAGTACTTGCTGGCTTGGATGCAGCTGATTTAGCAAGTCATGCATCACGATTATTGGATGATCACGATGATATAACAAGCGTGTTCAGTCAAATACCTGTAGATGCATTCAACGATCTCTTTACTGGTGAGTATTTATGAAAAATAAATATGTAATTAATTATGCTGATTTATAATTGTATGTAATTCTTTTCTTTATAAAGTTGATAAAAATGGACAGTATGTACCTTCTCGTGAAGAAACTGAAGAATTAGAAAGAGCATTGGAGGCTGTTGACATGGATGTCAGATCACTTGAAAGATTGTCACAGTCACACATGGCCAATATTTTGGATCCTGCTTCACTACTAGCAGACTTACCGATACCTCCTTTTTCCAGCTCATAGCAAATCCAAGATATTAACATAACTAAGGTAATCTTACAAATAAAAGATAATTATACTCAAAAAATAAACTTAGTTAAATTTCTTAAAAAAATACTATTAGTTAATTAATTTATATTTCAAATTTATTCCTATCTCCCCGAATCTTTATTATAATTTACTAAACATTTGTGATAAATAGTTTTTATAAAGTTCAAATACATTTTATAATTATATAACTTTAATGATTTGTAGTCAAAATAATGCATATTATTTACTATTTAGTGCATCAAAAATTCAATAATAAATGTCAATTTGTAAAAACACATTGTTCAAAAATTCTGAATTCAAACTCAAACTACACATATTACTAGTTTCAGAAGTTTCATAAATTTATTCTGATCAATAAACTAAAGATGAAATGGTTCAATTAAAATTAAAATATAATAACAAATAAAAAAATAATAAAATGTATATTGTAATCACTTAAATATTACACTTCATAAGATTCTGATAAAATTTATTTTTGAAACTAGACAGTATTTCACAGTTTCAGTATGAATATACAAAATTATATCTGTAATAAGTAAAAATATACAATTTATATTGCTTAAAATCTTATTAGATAATTTTTTTATTTGTTTAATTTTAAAGTTAAAATAGAACAAACCAAATATAATTTTAAAGTATAAAAATCAAGGAAAATGTGTTATGTGATAGCCATAGTTTCTAGAAACCTATTATTTTTAATTTTTGTTTTATATATTTTACTTAGGTTGACTAATAATTTAAGTACATTTTTATTTTTAATATAAAAAGTTCAAGTTATTGGGTATTTTTAATATTAATTTAGTTATTTTTACTTATGAAAATTAAATGTATAATTTGTATATTTTTTAATTAAATCACATTAACATTCCGAGTGTAATATCAAGTAGAAATTAAATTTTATGCTGTTACCATTATTTTTTAACAAAATATTCTTATTTATTTGACTTATTTTTACGTTTTAAACGTGAATATCTGTAAATTATACTTTTACAACTCATTCAAACCTACATTAATATTTGACCAATTCATACTTGTGTTAAATTTATACTAACATCTAAGTTTGATACTTAAATTTATTCTTGATGCATGATTGCATTCTTGACTCTACAGTTTACCTCAAGCGTGTTTTAAATTATTTGAATAGTGTTTATTTTTATATTAATTAACTCAGGTAATAATTGTGAAATTATTGATTTTATAACTTATTGGAAATTGATTGTTTACTTGAGAAATTTAGTTTTAATTCCTTCTACTGTATAACAGGATAATGATTCCCCATATTAATCTCATGATTAATTCTTAAATACAAACAATATGAACATTAATTATTAAAATTAAGTATTATATAACTTACTGTATACAATTGTTAATGGTAGTTTATAATAATTATTATTGAATGTTAACAATGCCTGTCGATTAAAACAAATAATGATAAATTTATGTATAAGTACTTAATTTAAAATCAGTATAATTACATGTGGAGTTTTTTTTAAAAATAATGTGTGTATTTGTGTAGGTACTGTTAGTAAATATTAAATAATTAAATAATATATTCATTCATGGCTGGGTAAGTTAAGTAATTTTCCAACTCGTTAAGTTAACAGATAGGTACAGAAAAATATAAGATTGTAAAAATTACTAGTTGAATAAAATGGATTAAAAACTAACTTAACTTCGTTAAAAAGCAGTTTAATTTTTTTTTTAACTTTATATTTACTGTCTATGCCGAAGTACAATAAGAAATTCATTTGATAAAAGTATAAACAGAAAAATAAAAATATGTATTAAAAAACACTTGTATAGAAGTAATTCACAGGAAAATGCCATCCAATAATAGAGCCCCAGAAAGTATTAATTTTTAAAGAGATCAAGGAACCAATGTTTTTTCATATGCCGAAACTGGGTTATCTGTCTTAATGTTGAGACACTAGAGACTTGAAATTAATTTGGTTGGGCAAGATTGTAATTTTATACGGAAATGTATATAAAGTTTTTATAAATGTTATATTATGTTATTTATCTTAATTGAAATCTAGAAATAGTGCATTCAACACTGTTAGTCTATAATTTAGAATCTACAATAATTACATATAACAATATAAATATTATTTTAGTTTCATTTATTTATTTATTTTTCTAAAAAAACAATGATTTGTATAAAACATAATATTTTTTAAATGTTTGAGGCATAAACAAATTAACTTAACATGACTTTAAAATTAATTAACTGATTAGTAGCTTTATATCATGAAAAACAATTTAACTTGTTAAGTCAGAAGTTACTTTTTATAAAAAAGTAACTTGTTATGTAACTTCACTTTAACTTTTTAACTCAATAATGCCCAACCTTGATTATATGTAAAAAATTAAATTGTAATTTACTAAAAATTGTTTGTTTAGTTGTTCGGATTTTAAATGGATTATACAGAAATGTATGATTAGTTTTTAATTGTTTTAAGTCTGCGTTTAATTAATTTTGCAATAGTTTCAATAATTTTATTTTTAGGTAAATCTGTGACATTACAATTATTTTTTATTCATGATTGTACTTTTGTTAAATCAATTCAATGTTCTAAATTAATGTATTTGAACTGTAATAATAGAAATATTAAAATTGAATATCTTTCAATATAACTGATATTTCCTTAATGGAATTAATTATCAATTTAAATTGGTTTCCATAATACTATTTGTAAATAACATAATCATAAAAAACAAATTCAATCTTTTGTGTGTAACATAATATGTACCTACAATATTTAAAATGTGTTCAGCTCATTAAAAATTAAATTAAATATTGTAGAAGTGTTCTCACCATGTAAGTTTCAATTTTAAAAATATCTGTTCTGCATATAAGAAAATACATTTATAACACCAGAAAAAAGTTAAATAATTACACATTTATGCATTGTGTTAAATATTTGTATTGCTGTGACCAACAGCCTGATCAGATAAATTAATATAATATCATGTTTGAAATAATATTTTATTTCAGATTAACCGTTAAAAAATTAAATTTTCATTTATATTGTTTCAGATAAGAGACTTAAACAGGTGCACAGATTAGTGAGAAGAGAATTAAAAGTAAATTATTAATAATAATGAAAAAAAAAAAAATTAGTTATTCACTTATGATTAGTTGGTGTTATTTTATAATTATTTATAATGTATTTTAACAACCAACTGGTAAGTTTGAGAAATACTCAATTGTTCTTGAGTACGAGGCTGCTAAAAAGCTTAGTAGAGCATAGTTGTGGTGTTATTTATAACATTTTTTTAAAATAAAAATAAAAAACAATGGTATATAATAATTTATTAATTAGGAATTTTAATAATGTGTATACTACAATGTGCATATTTAAAACGTTGTAAGCCCAAAACATAAAAAAAATTTTCTTACCCAATTATTTCTCAAGGCTAAACATACTATGAACCTCAATTTTGGTGAACTACTCATACTTTTGTTGAATTAATATTAGATTATGTCATTTCTTAAATTAATGATAATACAAGGAACACAAATATTTTGTTTATTACCAGTTGCACATTCCACTTGCAACTGTAATTATATAATTTTTTTTATCAATACTTAAAATCATTTATTACTATTATTTATTTTTTTATATTGTTCAAGTGTACTCTTCCACAATTATGTAAATATATTGGAACGTGGCAACTTTTGCATTTGATTTTCTTCTTTGTGTATGTTTTTTTGATGTACAATTGTGAACAAACATTTTAACTATTAGATCGTAATTATGTTTTTATTTGTAATAATATGTATCATGTATGTACAAAACAAAATATATATATATTAAACAAAAAAAAAAAATCAACTTTACGTGTATTTACGTATTGTAACAATATAATATATGTGATATATTATTACGTATTCTTATATTTTTTTACTCTAAACTTTGAAGTCTTAGGAATGGATATTCAGGAATGTATCATGACTGCTGTTCCTTGAAGTATTTGTAGGCGATCGAAAAATCCTTGTCACCCCATCCCATTTGTGATATACGTGCGTACACGTCCACTGTGAGGCGCGTTAACGGAGTCTGCGTGTGCGTCCCCTTCGCCAGCGACTCGCCCAATCTCATGTCTTTCAGCAGCAAATCGGCTTTGAAACCATTCTGTACAGATATGTATATTTATATTTTATATTCTAATTAATAACTATAATAGAATATAGTTAGCGTTAGTTGATCGTGTTAGTTGGTTCCCATTAAAAACAACTTAAAATATTTCACGTTTAATACATATTTCATTTCTTAATATGACATTTAAGAAAGTTATGCTGCTGTATATTTTTATATCATGAGGCACGAACTTAACTGTTTCCCTACTCAAATATGCCACTAAATTAAAGGGTGTAGGTTACTTATCTAGCTGTAAGTATCTTACCGGTGAAATGTACCTCTAATATAGGTAAGTACGACGTATAGCATTTTTTTTTAATTTAGACAATTATACTATCTACCTATAGGCAGTGGCGCACACTAAAGGGTTCAAGGGTAGCCGCTGCTACCCCTGTATTTTTTAGTGGGTGGACCGTCTGGCCCTAAACTATTTACATCATAAAAATTATACTACGCATAAAAATATTTAAAATAAACTGTTGAATTGTAGGCTATAGTTATATTTTATGTATTTGGTCTGCAGAGTGAACAATTTCGATAAGATTGGTGTTTTTGGTCCGATGAAAAATATCTAAATACCAAATTTAGAAACGAGGTTTTCGCGAAGAATTCGAAAGATAAGTCGCGCGGCCGCGGCGATTCGTACCAGATAATTGTTGTTGCTGGGAATCTGATTCTCGATGGCCCCGGGCACGGGATTGTTGATTTCGGATGCCCAACACCGTCCTGTGCTCGTGTTGATGACGGACGCCAGAACCTTAGGTTCCATGCCAAGCCTGGAAGAAAACGATCCGGTAAATGAATTATAATATAATTATTATAATAACATACGACGCCATAGCAGGGGGCAAGGATTTCTGCCTGGGTCCCACCATCTTATAGTTATTGGATAAATTGACCTATCGACAAGCCCGACAAGGACGTAGACACATTTGATTATTCATGTTGAAACGAATTATAAAATAAAAAAAATTCCGTAAATTATGACGTGTCTTATGGCCTATGGGTACACCAAACAACAATGTTTGGGTGCATTCAAGATGATTGGTGGTCTCAATGGTAGTGTGGTATCTACCTAAAAAATTAGTAAATTTTCAGTGTTGACCTTGTACCCAGATCTACTTACTAGTTAGGTACGTATCCTAACCTGACTACTGCCTTGTTGTACCTGTTTTAAAATAAGTTTATCACAATATTGCCTGATTGAATTATTGAAGTATTAGTATCTATTAGGTACCTCATGCCCGGTATTTGGACGGTTCTCTCTGGACTGAGACAATTCCTCCCTCAATTATTTATATTTTTTTTCACACAATAAATATGTTTTACACGAAATATACGATTGTCATATAGTATCTATCGACTGTCATCATTCACATTATGGATTTATTAGTTATTACTCAATTAAATGGGTAATGATTGATAAACCGAAGTTATGTGAAAATATTATTGAACTATAAAATGGCTTAATTGTTATGTTGTTGGTAGACCAACCTACATTTTTAATTTCATACACTAAATCAGAATATTTTTTTGAAAATTGCGTACATAATAATATTATGTATTGATTAATGAACCAGTTATATTCCTTATAAATCAGTCGCTTAAAGTTTCAATAAGAGGAGTGGAAAAGTAGGGTATTAGCATTGATATTAAACTAATGGATGCGGCGGCATAACACAAAAATCTGTAAGCTAACATAATTTATACTATTATTAACCGCTAGATGTCATAATTCTACATATCTGTACATATTATGATTTTTCTCTCTTACAAGAGTTTTACTTTCCTTGTCACACAGAAGATGTGTGCGAGTGAGAACCATCGTTTCTCTCCGTTATGTTGGCCTAAACAGTGTATGTAGAATGTATAAAATAATACCGTATCCATATGTTTAATATCTATGGGTATTAGGGTATACTATTGGAGCCATGGCACACTATACACTACTCGTTTAAACTTTAAGAAGTGTCATATTTACGGGGGGGCTTTCGGGTCTCAACCACCCCAGAATGGAATAATATAATTATTAATTTATAACTTTCATAACTCATATGTTATGTTTGAAAATTCTTCAATTTACATATTATTTTTAGTGATCGTAGATTATTCTAGTCAAGTTATAAATTTGTTTTATGAAATTATGAAATTAAATACAAAGTTTAAATTCTCATATTATAGGAAAAGTGCATATTTGAGCAATTTTTACCATATTTGTGCATATTTTAAATTTTAAATTTTTTTGTGTTGGTAAAATTTTCGGGGAAAATATTTGGATAACATTTGGATAACAATCAAGAATATTTCTTAAAATAAATTACCTATGTTTGGGTAGGTAGCATAGGCGCAAATAGCTTTTGAGATTTGGGTAGACTGTAGCCTGAAGTCCTACTATTGAATAAGGAGAATGCTTGGCCCTCAAATCCCCTCCTATTTCCTGGTATGGTAGGTAGGTACGTAAGATTTTATGAGTCTTTGACTATTTGTGATAACACTTTGGTAATAGCTAATTGATATCAAGATTCTAGATTGTACGAAGAAATGAAAATCAGTAGATACTTGTTCGTTTATCACGGTGTTGGCATATTATCCCGTTATTCGTTATTACTTATTCCTTAACCCAGTAGATGTTCCAGTTTTTTTGAAAATTAAGATGTTTTATCTTACGATTGTTTCAAAATGCCTAAAACATGGAATAATGTCCATATGAATCAATATACTATATTCGATTTAGTAAGCCCGTGTATAAATTATTTTTATTACTGTTTATGTACCTACCTATTTTTGAGTTTTTTATTTCTAAAATTGTAATATGTGTTTTATGCATTTTTCGAAAGTATTATTATAAAAATATTAGCTGCATATATTTCAGACTGCAAATTTCGATCATTTTTGTGTAACAATTAGTCCCGAACTCTATACTCTTATATGTATTTTATAATATTATACACTTTCTTATTTTTTTAACCCACTTCCCACAAAAAAGTTGAAAATATGCCACTGACTTTAAGTGTTACACTGTACTTTTAAATAATTAACTATACCTATACAGTATACTTAAACAATTAGTTAGTTTAATATGGAGTGATACTTTCATCGTAAAAAGGTCAATATATTATACCTACCTATCATTATCTTGTTCAGATACTGAGACCCATGTCTGTGAAACTGTATGATGTAATATTATAATACAGCAGGTATATCCTACTTACTTCTGTACCTACTACCTACTATAAGGGCATAGACCTATAGATGTAACTTGTATGTAAATTTCAACTAAAACGTTGAAATAATTCTTGAATAAAACGTTATTGTCTGGATCAGTGATAATAATATAAAAAAAAAAATCACTATGCAATAAAATTATTCATCTTTAGAATATATGATGTCAATATGAACTTAAGTGTGTACATATTCAAAATATATACCGATTTATATCTAGATTTCTATGAACACCGCCTCAGCATGTACATAATATAATATAATAATATATATCCATAAGATACCTATCGAATTGAATTTCAATAAGCCTTGTGTTGAAATACATTTTATTTTCTAAGCTATATTCACTCGTGACTCATCGATACATCATGCATTAGCATTAGTGTTGTTTTATTCGGTCGCTACAATAAATACAAAATTACTTATATTATATTATACCTACCTAATAATAATAATTTAGTAAAATATTTTCATATTTTGCGCCATTACAGCTATATCCCACATAAATGCATAATATACCTACGCATTACGCTGCTATATAGTTCGCTGTATTATGTAATAATCTATTAATTATTATAATACCTATAATAGTAATTCCGTCCATAATCGCTTTTACGAGAGGGTATAATAATATTATATAAATGGTGCCTCCCTGTATTATAATACTCGTCGAGAAACAGCGAAATGATCTAAAACACATATTACGACAAAATACGAAGCCATACATTTATCATCCACCCCGATCCTTATTTACATTAAATGTATTACACTATTACCTATTGACCTAGATAAATATTAAATTATAACCCCCTGTACCAACTAGAATACTATAGATCATCAATGGTTTTTGCGCCTCTGGACATGTCATGTGCAGGTAAGCAAGGATATAATATTATGTAGGTATTTAAGTACTGCACCATGCAGGTATCTGGTATATATTCGGGACGCGTATATACCAGAGTATATACCGGACTATCAGTCTTGTTATAATATTAATAATCTAAAAATAAATCACGTATAAAAACGACAGTGACGTACTTGATACCCAGGTTCATCGCCTCAGCCACCGCCGCCATGGTCATGCCGAGTATCATGTTGTTGCATATCTTGGCGACCAGCCCCGAACCGGCCGGTCCGCAGTACACCCACCGGGACCCCATAGAGCCGAGTAGGTGTTCGGCCGCCGTCAGTGTGCTCTCGTCTCCGCCCACCATGAAAGTTAGAGTGCCGTTCTCTGCACCCACCACTCCTGCGCAAAAATTACGATCGACGGTGATAACAATGTACCTATTATTAAGTAAGGCTTACTTATCTTTAAGTACCTAAGTGCAATCCCTGACGGCCACTCAAAAACCTCCTCCCCTATTTCCGTCGCTGTGCAGGGTTTTATGTTAAAATACGTGCACAAATACTTCTTTATTTAGTATCTACTATAATTCTAGGAAACCTATTGGCTATTGATATGTATCAACATTTAAAAATGAGAACTTAATAATACGATCGTAGACCGTCAGTGGCGTAAATAGTGATGTTTGGTTAATGGCGGAGGATCAATATTTTGCCATAAGAACATAAATAACTATATGATATACACATTTTTGTAAACGGGCTTGAACTATAATACACCCCAGCCTCTCGTATTCATGATTGTAATAATAATAATGATAATTAATATAAATACCTCCTGACACGGGAGCTCCTAGAAATTTACAACCCTTCTTCTCGGCCATGTCTGAAACTTTTTTAGAGCTCTCTGGACTAATTGTACTACAGTCCACAAATAATTGTTCCGGTTTCGAGGACCTAATATAAATAAAAAGAACGTAAAAAAAGAAATATTTATAGTAATAGTACAATTTGTTTTGTCCATATTACATAAAAAAATGAGTAGATACCCACACATCATTATATATAGGTGGGTTTATAATCTTTTTTTGTAAACTCTTGTTAACTTTGTAAACTCAAGTTAACTCCTGTATGTATTTGGCATTTGCACCCCTTTTTATTATTAACTGTTAATGTGCATTACTTATTGTATAAAATGTTACTAATTTTACAGATTGTAATTATTTATCTAATAAAAATGCAAATTATAAAAAAAAATATCAAAATGCTCAAGTGCAATCTTCTTAAATTTATTTGATTTAAATTTTTTTTCATTTATTTGGTGTATGGTGTACCTAATGAATATTATAGCATAGATAATTGCCTTTCTAAAATTATATTTTTATCAAAAACTTTTTATTTTTAAATTAAACGGAAAAAGATTATGTTTCTAACCCATATATAATGTGTGATGTACTGATGTGTCTAAACAATTTAGAGGTATAAATATCCCGTGACACTGGCATCCCTCTTATTAAACTTTTTTAAATTACTTTAGTCTTTAACGAGGTACTGTATATAGCTAAAGTTATGATGTACAATCAAAATATTAGTGTTATTGGGCCACATTTATTCTTTTTTTCCAAGGAAAGCGTAGAAACTTGTTTGGTGGAAAACTTGTAAATAGTAATGTAGAAAAATAATTTATTATGTGTAATATTTAAATAAAACAATTTTTCTTCCAAAAATCGTAGGTATAACTTTTTGACTTATGACACAATGCAAATTATACTTTCTGTACGCCTCTCACACGACGTAATATACTTAATATTGATTATTAATAATATCCTTTTAAATTACTTTATGATATTTACATCGGCTATATAATTGGTACCTATAGTAATGTAGGTACTATAATGTTAGGTATTATAATGTATCATACTGTGTGGATTTTAATGTAATTTCAGTTTTAATTGAGGACTCAAAAATGTTTCTATAATCACAAAATTTGATTCATACTTCAAAGTATATAAAAACTAAACTATATAGGTGGATTGTAAGCTGATTTCTAGCGGTTTCCTTAATATACAATTTTTCTTTTTTTTAGAATTACTATTGTAACTTTCAGGATTTTCTTCACTGTTTTATAGTGGAAAATAAATGTTTTCTAAAAATTAATTTTACTAATAATTACAGTATACCAACCTATTAATATAAATATTAAACTTTTATTTTGTATTAGATTCCGAGTGGATCGATGAATATATTTATTTACAACGATATTTGGTTTTTTTTTGTCTGAGGGCACTTTTTATAAAAAAAATGATT
>NC_042494.1:63723419-63723580 GCF_005508785.2 Acyrthosiphon pisum
CAGTTGGTATTAATTTTGAAATATTTGACTTTTTTCATTTATGTTGATAACATTTTTATTTTGTTCAAAAAGCTTAAACATGTAATACAAGCTGCAGTGGCGTAGACAAGGGGGGACGAGGGGGTCAGATCCCCCCCATTAGCTTTATTTTTTGTCAGTGC
>NC_042494.1:63723680-63731978 GCF_005508785.2 Acyrthosiphon pisum
TGCTTCCAATTTTTTTATCCATTCCAGCCATCCCAACACTCCAAGATACATGGCAGTTTATTTTTTCATCACCAGTAACTCCTGTTGCAATTGACATGATGCTTTCTGTATAAGGAAAAGGATCATGAAAATTAAACCAATTTAATAATTTTTTAACATCTTTAACATCTCTTTTTATGCGAGCATCACTTGCATCAACATGCTGCTCCCCAGAGTGAAAATAAAGTCCACAAAAATGTTCAAGGCCTTCGCTAATGTTGCTTGCGGTCAATAATCCATCAACCCATTTATTTAATACACTTTCATTTGTACTTTGGCCACGTGTAAAGCCGCCCTTTGATTTTGACGATTTCATGAGAGATTGCTCTTTAATCATGTCACTCCAAGTTCCACAGAAATATTTATTAGAACATTTTATTCAGAAAAAGTTGTTAGTAAACTTTTGAAAAGTCGATTATCCATTGTATTTTCTAAATTCTCCATATCATGTACATACAAATGTGCCGATTTTGCATAATTATAATGCCCAGCTGCATGAAAATATGGAAGCATTCTTTTAACACAAACTAAATGCATCTTCCAATCTCCCATTCTTTCCGCTCGTATAAATTCTTTTGCAAGCGCTGTCATTTCAAAGTATTGTAGCCACAGTTTAGCAGTTGGACCTCTGTTCTTTAATTCAACAATTTTTTCCTCAAACAACAATTTCAATTCTTCAATGACCTTTGAAGATTCAATATTTTCAAATAATTCTTCGTTAAAATCGTCGAGATGGACTTTATATTGCTCTTTTTGTTCATCATTGAATGACATTTCCTTGAAAATAATTTGAGAAAGAGTTATTTGGATTAATGTGTGAGCTCTCACAGCTCTTGAGTAAGCATGACCTAACAATATTTTGTCCACGGAATTAGGAGCAAAAATAATACTCATTATTTCTTTTAGGCCACTCCCAGCCATGATATAACCTATTGATCCAAGATATGACATAAGTAAATGAAAACCACCAAGTCTGACGAACACGTTAGAAAACATAGGTTCCCCAGTCAACGTTGCAATGATTTCTCGTGTTTTCAAATAAAGTGGTTGGTCAAGCGTTACGACACATGTTGTATGGCCATCTTTGTTCCCATCATTTGTAATATATTGTAAAGTTACTTGCTGAATGATTTATAAACGGTAGAAAAAGAATCCTTGATTTGGTGTGTCATTTCTTTTGTTAAAATCTCCATGAATCCACTCCAGCCAACCACATCGTCAGCTTGCCACTTTGCGTACCACCACAATACATCTGAATTCCGGAATATTGACGTAACTTTTATTTGATCAAAATTCAGTTTTTTAATGGTTATAGTTTTAAGTCCTTGTACACCATGATTGTTATAAAATTTAAGAGGGATATGAGAAACATTAGCCATTTCAATTTTAGTTGGAATTTTTGATAATCTTACTATTTGTTGACTATCATTAATCTTGTCGTAAGGAGAAATTATTTTTATCATGCCCATAGAATGAAATGTATTCAAACCGTCAATAGAACTAATATTGTGGTCTGCATTGTCACAAACATACTGCACAAAACACCCATCTTCTGGTGGAGAAACAAGTGGTTGGGGATGAAATAAACTAGAAGCTTCGTACAATAATGCTTCTTTGTATGATACACATACACCTAGACTTGATAAAATATCAACCAAACGTTGTGACGCGTATTGACGGTAACAATAAACGGCCAGTCCGAGCTGCAGAGGAGATCGAAATGACCGAGGACCGAGTGCAGATATAATCATGTGACAAATCGTTTTACACACCCTTTTCTTTGACTCTAGATTTCCTTTATTATTTTTTAAAAGAAGTTTTTCAACAAAAAATATCAACGTTTCTGGAATATTTTCATCCAGATCATTAAACAAGCTGGTGCTGGGTGGATAAAAATCTGTTTCGTAGATTTTAGTATGTATATCTTGGCGTAAAATATCTGCACATGTATTAAGAAGCCTGCGGCGTTCATCATTGGGATCAATTTTTTTTTTTTCGTACCATGCTTGATTTAGAATATTGATATGAGTTTCTCGAAAAGAAATAATTGTAAATCCTGTTTTTTTAGTCGTTATGATGATCCTGTCTCCATACTTCTCTTCAAGTTTTTTTTTAATAGTTTTGTTATCAGGTAAATAGTCAGACACAGCTTCCTTCAACTCATTCAATGTAAACTGGGAGTCTTCATTATTTTCAATAAAAGAAAAAATTTCCTCCATTGCTGCAGCAACAATTTCATTTGCAGGACGACCCGATTTTTTTTCCCTAGGTACTGGTAGATTAAACTTATTCAAACAGTTTTGGTGATATTTTGCTTCAGCTGCAACTAAATCTGTATTCAAAATTACACGTTTTTGAACAGCTTTGGCCCACTCATCTCCTCTTGCTTTAGCAACATCAATGATATTTTTTTCAAAACCAAGAGTACAGACATGAGAAATTTTTAAACGAAGTTCCTTTCGTTTCTTATTTTCCTTTTTCTCGTCAGCATCTTTTCCACAAATAAAACAACAGTTTTTGAAATCAAAAGCGAATTGACTTGACCTCATTTTCTTTTTCAAAGGACTCGTTGCAGCTGCAACTTCTTCCTCGTTCTATCTTTTTTTTTTATATGCGTTGATACTCGATGGACGCGTATACTCTTTACGGCATTGAACATGAACTTTTGTTGAACTTAATTTTTGCAATTGTTCATGTTTCCCATCACCTCTTTCAACACTAGCATTGATTAACTTATCTAATCCACGCTCAACTTCGACAGTAGATCCATCAACAAGCGATTGATCACAAATAAAACACTGAGCGTCACTTACATTCATTGTAACACGAGTCCTCTACAGTCTACAGTCGATTTAGAGAAAATCGAATAATTATTAACTAAATAATAAAATGGATGGGCGCACACTAATTACTGATATACATCCAAAACTAACAATAATTATAACAATAATATATGATAATGTACAATTGACAAAATAATAATATAGATTATAGTCACCGATCTTGTAGAAATGCAACCGATAGCTCACAGTGGTCTGTAAAGTAAATTTAGCTTACATTAAATTATTTTTTAGTTTTTATTTATATTAACCATGAATTAATAAAATTTAATTTAAATTTAAAATTGATATAGAATATTTATTTAGTTTATATTCGTTTTACATAAATGTAGGATTAATGGATATATTATGAATTTCTGAAATAATATATTATACAGAGATTCACCAAGAGTGATTTTATTCTTTTAAGTATCTTTAACTTATTAAATATATAATTTTTAAGTATATTGTATGAAATTATGTTTTACTATTTCATATTAACAGGAGATACAAGTATACAAATTCTGGTGTACTATAATACGACTTACATTTATATAAACGTAGGTATTTAATACAATATTAAATACCTAATTTATTAAATCTTAATATTATTTATTATAATAATTTATCTTGTCTCCTCGTTCTATATTTAATCTTTAGGTTATGATATCAATAATTATATAAAATAGTATCAATAATAAAGTATCAATAAGAAACATTGAAATTAAATTTCTAATATCATAAAAGTTATATAATTATTCCAATTAGGAATATCAATATCAGACACAGCTTAGGTTCCAATGTATATGGAAATTCAAAAAGAATAATTATAAAAACTGAAATGGGCTTATAATCACAGCTTAAAGTTAAATTAAATAAACGTTCATGGTGATAGATAATATGGTTCAAGTTACATACATTTGGATAGTTAAATAATATTTATGGCTTTAGTTGTATTAAATCAATTAACAAATGGGTAATATAGATAGTTAATAAAATAAATAATATGTAATTTAGATACTTACTTAATTAGGTTACTTTTTAGACCACTGTATCCCGCTGAACCACGACTGACGCACTTTCCAGCAAAAGACACACGCGCACACGCGACGTATATGAAAATAATATGACGCCGTGAGACACTCGTCAAGTCGGATAATTCACAAAAACACGCAACTATTAGACTTTGTAGACTGTAAGTTTAGAGATAAGGAAAAGGAACTATGGTAGACTGCTGGCTGGGACAGGGGATATCGAATATAATGAGTTCTATATTTATCTCATCGATACTGACCGACAACAATATTACCGATAAGACGTCGACAGTCTCGTACGGTTAGATACAGTTAGATAGTAGTACATCGAATCTTTAAATATATCTGAATATTCAAATGTATACAATATACATATTTGTTTATTTATTACATAATTTGATTGGCGTTTATCATGATAAATATTGATCTGATGAAAAAATGTTTAAAACCTTTTTCATGTAAAATTATTTTTTCTTTCATTTTTATTATAAGTATTTTTGTCGTAAAATCAATAGTTATCGAGAAAATCTCGAAAAACCATTTTTGAGCGTCTTTTCATTGGTGCCAACTGTAATTGGATTAGAATTTATCATGATAAATACTGTTCTGACAAAAAAAGTCATAGATCTTTTTTTATGTAAAATTATTTGTTCTTTCAGATTGTATAGACATATTTTTGTTGTAAAATCAATAGTTACTGAGAAAATCTTGAAAAACCGTTTTTGAGCATCTTTGCAGTGTTGCCAACTGTTATGCGTACACTTTTTTGAAGGGGACTTTTGAGGAGTTATTCAGGACACTTAAATAGACCTAAAAACACACTAATACCTTTTGTATGAATTATTCCCCAGTTTGGCCTTTTTTTCAACTAATTTCAGTGGACTATTGGTCCAATGTTGAGAATTGATTGCAGCGGCGCACAATAACAGCAGCAACAGTCATTCAGCGGCGACACGCGATAATCACGACAGTGCCAGCGGCGGCACACAAGTAGCGGCGGCACGCAATAATCACGGCAATGCCAGCGGCGGCACACAAGTAGCGGCGGCACACAATAATAACGGTTAAGGCCAGCGGCGGCGCACAAATAGCGGCGGCACGCAATAATATGGCGGCACGAATAATAACGGCTAAGGCCAGCGGCGTCACACAAGTAGCGGCGGCACGCAATAATATGGCGGCACGAATAATAACGGCTAAGGCCAGCGGCGGCACGCAAATAGCGGCGGTACGCAATAATATGGCGGCACGAATAATAACGGCTAAGGCCAACGGCGTCACACAAGTAGCGGCGGCACACAATAATAACGGCTAAGGCCAGCGGCGGCACGCAAATAGCGGCGGCATTCCATTATCACGGCAATGCCAGTGGCGGCACACAATAATAACGGCTAAGGCCAGCGGCGGCACGCAAATAGCGGCACGCAAATAGCGGCGGCACGCAATAATATGGCGGCACGAACCACGAGGTTTTTTCAGATCAACGACTAGCGCAATACACAAAAAAAAACGCGTCGGCCGTACACGCGGTCTGGTCGCCAAAAAACAGCGCAAGGCGACGAGCAAACGCAACGATGCGTCGGGGTCGACCGCCTGGACAAGACAAAACACGGCTGGCGGCACAGCCTATGGCGGCGAACGGTCCTGCGCTGGACGGCCGAGGAGGGGGTAAGCCACCTCGTGAGCTTCGGCATCTGAGGCGCAGCTTTGGGGACCTATGCCGAAACTACGGTGGCACGAAAACGCGTCCGTGTTCGAACAATCAGATACGTAAGAGCATTGATTATACATAGTATAATTGATTATACATACTATGTATAATCAATGGTAAGAGGTACTCCAACAATAGTCTCCAGAAGTGACCGTCTTAATACTCGTGAAAAAAATTTTTTTTAATCAATATGTTTTATCAAAATGTACGCGGTTTACTAACCAAAATCCCATATTTAAGAAATGCTTTACTCAATGTTAATTATGATATTATTTGCTTAAATGAAACTTGGTTGAATAGTAATGTTTTTGATGCTGAACTAGGTTTTAATAACTATTTTATAAAGAAATGATCGTATTTTAAGTCTTGGAAAAATTAGAGGTGGCGGTGTCTTAATTGCTGTAAAAAAAATATCATCTGTGAATTATTAACTGTTCCTTCTGTTGTTGGAATCGAGCAAATATTTTTAAATCTTACAGTTAACAATATAAAAATTATTATAGGTTGCGTTTACATACCACCAGGTGCATCTTGTGATATCTATTCTAATCATTGTCATAATTGAGTCTATTTATTTTAGATTTCTTGAACATTATTTTGTAATAGTTGGTGATTTTAATTTAAGTAGTTTCGACTGGTCTGTTGATCCAAATAATCAAAATCATAGGTCTGGAGGCACCATATTTAATAGTTATATACATTTTTTGGGTCTAGGACATCTCGCCGCCACGTAAAAATTCAAGACATAAATGACCACAGTTAAATGTATTGAAGTCTTGATAGTTGGAATAGTTGTTTACTATTTTGAACTGTCTGAAATAATGTTGTAATTCAATTGGTGGTGGTAAATCACCAAAGCTATCAAAATATACAACTTTGTCCTTATTTTTATAAAATGCTACCCAATGGCTTCCGTCGCCTGAAGTTTAATATCTAAGTTTAATATACCACATTCAATCGTATGCGGTTTTTTAGGTAAGTTATCACGTGAAAAGACTCCACGGAAATGATTGATTTTTAACTTTAATCATTTTTCATCAACTTTAATTCAAAAACGAATAACTGTAGATACATTACAATTTCACTGAATGTTCATATTAACATTTCCTATACACTGTACAATTTTGAAAATATTTTGACTCTTTTAGAGTTGTTTACGGACATTTTCAGTTTTCAATTTTTTTAGTTTTTTTTTCTATAAATATCAATAAAGTTTTATCTGTTGGGCCAAAAAGTGTAAAAATGTAATACAAGGCTCCTGGTATATTGTTACAATAGCAATTGAAAAATATTAAAAATACATAGGCACAACTTTTTTTTTATAAGCATTTAAAGATCGAATATTGACAAAATTTATCAAAATCTCGAAAATTATCAATCATTGTAATTAATAAATTATAAAATGTTCAATTTTTATAGCTAAGGATTGAAAATTTAAAGCAAGATTCTATGTAAGTAGTTAATTCTGTTACCAAAAAATCTAAAAAAATACACAAGCACAGTTTGTTTTTATGGTCATTTTAATTTCAAATTTGGACGAAATTACATATTAAAAAACCTAGAGTAACTATTTTAATTTTCTTGTTGTGATTGTATAATATTATTCGTTGGCACTTGAAACTTCTAATTTGTACTATTATAATAGTATATCTATGATAGTATCACGGTTTGTTGTTGATGTATAACGCGTTATAAGTACCTAATGGATATTGCGATATGATTAATTTGAAATTTATTATAGGTCATTTTTTTTTAATACTATAGATAAGTATATAATATGTCTTATACCTAGACTGACATAGTAGACATACGGTGTATAAATTAATCTTATTTGCAGTAGGTAGTTATTTAGGTATAAAATATAATAATTATTAATAATGGTCTCAAACATGGTTGAAAGATAGGCGCAACTAGGGTTGGTAACATTTTGATGGGATGGATGCAGCCTGCCTTAAAAAACAATAGTCAGTGGCTTATACCTCCCCCCCCCCCAGTTACGCCACTGGGTTGAAGACATAATATGTGAAATTTTAAATTGGTGCAAGACGGTGCAACGGTGGCGGCGAGACGGTGTCACAGAGATGTCCGTCGGCGAAATGGTGGCGGCGAGAAGAGTAGGTTCGACATTTTTTGAATCTTGAGCAATGTAATGTTATAATAAATTGTGTCGGTCGAACACTCGATTGTTTAATGCTTAGTAAAAATGCCGAACTTACTTCTATTTCTTATTCGGTTGACTCTCTGGTTCACACAATTGATAAATATCATCCTCCTTTAGACGTGGTTATTAAATTTAAAAATTCCTCTGTGAGTAACCATTATGAGTCACCATATATTTTTAACTTTAAAAAATGTAATTTCAATGAGATCTTTCATTTTCTTTCCAATATTAATTTCAATCTAAATCTTAACAAAAATCTGTCTCTTGACGCTAGTTGATACTTTTTACGAATTTATTTATCACACATTTAATTTGTTTGTTCCGAAAACTAAAATTTATAATAATTATTCCCCTGAATGGGCAAATGATGAGCTCAGAAATCTGATAATTAAAAAAAAGTGTGCCCATAAAAAATATAAACTTTGTACTTTTTTTGCCAATTATATGGAATTTTCTGAGCTTCGAAAAAAATGTAAAAACTGAATCAAATTTGTCACGATCAATACATTTCGGATATGGGAAAATAGTTTGCAA
>NC_042494.1:63732225-63738356 GCF_005508785.2 Acyrthosiphon pisum
TTCAACAAATCACTGAATCTGGGCTATTTTCTGGATTCTTGGAAAAAATCATTTGTGTCCCCAATTCATAAGGCAGGAGACAGACATAATATTGCTAATTACAGGCCAATTTCCAAATTGCCCATTATTCCCAAAATATTTGAAGCTATAATAACTAAAAAACTTTCCATAATTGTCTCTCCTCTTATTTGTAAAAACCAACATGGTTTCAGACCTAAAATGTCAATCTCCACTAACATCCTACTTTACTAATTCAAAATACTTAAAGCCTTAAATAATCGTGTTCAGTTAGATTCAATCTATACTGACTTCCAGAAAGCTTTCGATAAGGTTCAACATCACCTACTTCTTAAAAAAAATATCTACATTTGGTATTCATGGACACTTTTTAAATTGGTTATGGTCCTATTTAAACTATCGAACTCAAGCCGTTAAAGTATCACATAGTGTCTCTCCCTACTTCTCAGTAAGCTCTGGTGTACCTCAAGGTTCCCATTTAGGACCTCTTTTATTCATAATGTTCATTAATGATTCGCCCTTTATTTTTGATAACGCTGTTGATATACTGCTATTTGCTGATGACGCAAAAATTTTTTCTACAATTTGTTCTCCATCAGATGCTTTAAATTTGCAAGCTAACTTGGATAAGTTTGTAATACGGACTCACCAAAATAGTTTATCTCTAAATATAAACAAATGTAATGTTATTACTTTTTCACGCATCGATAATCCTATTAGCTTTGATTACAAAATTGATAGTTATTCCGTCACAAGAACAACTTCTATTAGAGATTTAGGGATTGTTATTGATTACAATTTGTCTTTTACTACTCACATTAATACTATTACTAAAAAATCCTTAAAGATGCTTGGCTTTATCAACAGAAACACAGTTAATTTTAAAAATATAAATGCCTTGAAAACTTTATTTTTTGCGCTTGTTAGATCTCATCTTGAGTTTGGATCAATAGTCTGGTCACCTAGTTACATCACTTTCATTAATATAATAGAAAATGTACAACTTAAATTCTTAAAACTATTGTGTTACAAATTAAATATTCCAGTTATTTCAAAGAACTCGTACAATTTGCAAATGAGTGAATTGAGCTTTGTACCTTGTGAAGTAAGTAGAAAGGTTGCTGATATTTTGTTTATTAACGATTTATTAAATGGTCACATTTTTTCCCCGGATTTGCTCTCTATGATTAAATTTAATACAGAAAATCACTGTTTAAGAAAATCTAACTTATTTCATGTTCCATTTTATATTAATAATTACAGCTCCACTTCTTACTTTCCTAGAGCATTAAATCTAGCAAATCTTGTTGTCGATCATGTAGATTTTTTTCTTTGTCACGAAATATTTTCAAAAGAAATGTGTATTTAGTCTTAAACGATGTTGTAAATTAAGTAATATTCTATTATTATTTTATTTTTGAATTAGTGTTTGTCTCCTATAGTATTATTATTGTTTTCATTATTTAAACTTGTCTAATTATTATTATTTTGGATTGTTAGCTTCATTATTATTATTGTTTTAAATCGAGCTGTATATTGTTAACTGTAAATACTTAAATGTTTAAACCTGTTATTGCTTACACAAAAGGGTCTTTACTCGTAAATACATAAATAAATAAAATATGGGAGCATGTAATAAAACAATGTGGAAGAGCTTTGGCATTCATTGTTTACCTGGATCTACAGGACACTTACAAAATAGTACTGTGCACCCATGTGACTCTAACCGTGATTTATATTTTTTACCAGATGTGCCACATTTATTTAAAAGTATAAAACAAGCACTATTTAACAATAAGTTCAAACATTACCTGAAGAAATTGTAAAAAAACATAACTTAACATCTAATATTGTAGATAGCAAACATATTGAACAACTAGCAAACCATCAAAATAATCTTGAACTAAAATTAGTTTGAATCTTGATGCAGAAGATTTACAAAAAACTAATCATTTTGATAAAATGAAAGTTTCAAAAGCTGCTAACATTGTGAGTACTGATGTAAGTGCAAGCTTACAATTTTTGGTTGACCATGAAAATTATCACTCTTCTTTCAAAACCACAGCATGGTTTATACAACGAGTTGCTAAGTGGTTTACATTAATGACTTCTTGAAATCCCGCTGTTGCTTTAAGTAAGTTCAACCTAGAGAAGTATAATGAAACCATACAATTTTTGTATGATTTTATGGATATGTTCAAAAATATAAAAATCGGGTCAAAGGGAACATGGAAACCATGCCAAGCTGGCGTTTTATTAGCAACAAAAAGTATTATTGATTTACAAAATATTTTTCTCAATGAAAAGTCTTATAAGTTTCTCCTTGCTGGAAGATTTTCTCAAGATTGTCTAGAAAATTTATTTTCATGTATTAGAAGTGTTCAACCTATTCCAAATCCTTTACAGTTTAAGAGTAATTTGAAACTCTTTTGTGTAGCTCAATTTCTAAAAAATGTATCCAACAGTAGCTATGATCAAGATGACCGAGAGTTTCTTGGTGATATATTAGATTTTTCGCAAGTTAAGCCTATATTATCGGAACCATTAGATGAAAAACCTGAACTATGTGATGGCTTTAATGATTCTTCTATTATTGTTTTACAAAATACTAAACAAAACTGTTTGTATAATATAGCAGGTAATAACCTTTGTGACACATTTAATTTTTTAAAAGAACAATTCAACTCAAAGTATAACAAATCTTAATTTAAGATTTTCCACTCATTCGCCTTTCTTACTATTTCTCACTGTTTTTATAACCTATGGGCTATGGCTCACTTTTTATTACTATTTAAGCAAATTACTCACATTTAATCAATGCAATGATTAAAATTATTGGTAAAAATATAAAACTTTGTTAAAATGTTTTTAATAAAAAATATTCTAAAATACTAGGTAGTTAAAAATAATTATTTATTGCACTACCCATGTATGGAAAATTGTTTGTTTTTATACCTTATTCTTAAATAAAACATTTTTTGACATAAAATATTTTCATTTTGTTAGTTATTTTAAACATTGCTATACTTATAGTTGGCTAATAAGTTTAAGACATTGCTAGTTAATAAATAAAATATTTAAAATAATTACCTATCAAGATGAGCATATTTTATTGACAAGTTTTATTATTTAAGAATTTATAAATTATTCTTACTATCGTAATTACTACGATAATATGATGTTATATTGTTTTGGATAAGTTGTTCTTAATATAATGAAATATAATAATAATATATTCATTATAATACAATTTATAAGATGAATTTAAAAAATACAGATTCCAAAGAATATTCAATTTATAAAACTATTAATGTACTCTAGGTATCTACCTACTTTATTTAATTTAATTAGGTATATCAAAATATGTATTTTAAATATTGTTGAATTGTTTAACTATAGGTTATATAATATAAAGAATAGAAAATAATGACAAAGTTTGTGATGGTTGTATTAACTCTGTATGTTATTCCAAACCTTTAAAAACTGATTACTCTGCTTTTGTTAATACTAAAGAATACAAAACTGGTTGCTTAAAACATGTTACTGAAGAATGTTTTCAATTTTTTCTCAGTATGGAAATAATGTTTAGAAAATATAGAAGCTTAATTTTAAACAACAAAAGGGAAATTTTCATGAAGAAATTATCACTTGAATTAAGTGCTTTTTCATTTTCAAACTGTCATCCAATTAAGACAAAGATGATAAACCGATTTATTGAATTCAGGAGTAAAAATTTAGGAACACTTCTTACAAAAAATTTAAAAAAAGTGCAGCTTGTTTCAAAGCTAGCAAGAGTATTGCAATGAGAGAAGCTGTTAAGAATAAAACAAAACTTTAAAGGCAATAGTTACATTTAATTATTATTTAAACAATTTATTATTATTATTCTATTTTACTAAAAATATTTTTATATTTTACTAGGTAGGTAACCTACATTATATTATTATGTTGAAAATTTAAACATTTTTCATTGTTTTTACTGTATTAATTGTTTTTATTAAAATTTATTAATTTATAATTATCAACACATAGTAGGTACACTTGAAAACTATTTTTATAAAATAAAGTTCAAGACTGAATTTGTTTTAATTATATTATCCTACATTCAAACTGCAAGTTGCGACAAGCATTTTATAGTGTACTTAAATGTGTATTTTTTTCTTTATATTATAATATATATTATATAGCTTGTATTTTCACTGTCTAGCAATTTTGACATCACGAGACTAATAAATATGCATATTCAATTTTAAATGTATATACATTTTCTTAATTTATCAATTTTATTTATATGTTAAAATTCAACACTTGATGGTAATTTTATTTAAAATATGAATTATTAGTGTTATAGAATAATACTGAATATGGATGAATTTGATATATACAGATTTCCAACTTAGTCAATCATCTATCAAGCAAAAATTATAAAATAAAAAATAAAAATATTTTAATAATAATTGCCAAAAGGCAAAAATACCTGTGCCCATGTTATCATTATTATTTATTATCATTTATCATAAACAACACAAACAAATTTAACAAAATTTTGCAATTCATTATTTATTTAATAAAAAATAAAATATTTATGACTTATCGACTTAAAATCAAAAACAAAGTTATGGTAAGTACTAAGTATGCTATTCTTATAATTACATAATAATAATCAACTTTTTAAATTTAAAAATATTTTAGTTAGTAGCTAATTCTATTGACAAATTTATTTTATAAATGTATTTAAATTAGTCGTTTCGTTGTACCCAATAAGTATATATCATGCATTTTTCATGAATTGTAATAATATTTTCTTTTTGGAAAAACAATTTAAGTCTTTATTCTTTAGTTATGTGTAGAAGTCGCAATGTCATGTTGGCTTCAATAGCTATATACATTACACAGTATAGATAAACATCCATATATTTAATATCTATAACTTTTTCAATTATTTTTACTTATATTTTGGTAATACGTATAAAATGAGTAAGAGTAATATTTTTGAGGGAATGATATATCGATTTTTTTAAATCATAAAAAAATTTAAAATTGTCTAAACAATTAAACAATTTAAATTTACAACATTTTTTTGTTTATTATTAAAGTCAACCACATATTCAAAAATAACAATAAATTATATTATCGATATGTCAATCCTTAAATAAATATTCTCCTTTATCTTTTTTGTAATGGGTGTTTTTACTCTATGATTACTTTAAAACTTATAAAAAATGATTCTGTGTAAATGCGTTTTGTATGTTGATCGTTTAAACGTTTGGGTACGTAATTGCGTTATAATCAAAAGATTCAGTTAAGTAAATCATTCATGTTTTGATTCATATTTTATCTGAATACTTTTAGGTGAGTAGTTCATTGAATCGAGATGAATCATTGAATCGATACATTTAATTGAATTGAATCAAGAGAATCAATTCACTCAAATGATTCATATTTCCCATCCCTAGTCGACGATCACCACTAGCGCTCCAAAGACGCGGTGGCATACGCGGCCGCGACCGCTTTCGTGAAGCGAGTGGGTCAACTCTACGCGAATAGTGTATATATATTATATATGAACGACGTTCTTTCCAAACACTGCTCTATTTAAGCATTGCGCCGGTTGCTGTGGTCGTTTTCGTGCATTTTGTCAGTTATGATGGCACGACGTATTCTGTTTTCAAATAAATGTAAAACATTCAAATATATATTTATAACTATAGGGACTGTTGGCGTACATAATGCATTTTAGAAAATGGTATAAAAATATTGTTTATGTTTAGTGGATTGTCCATAATATTATACTGCAATGTGTTTTACCAATAAATTTATCAATGCATTTGTGTCTTTTAACAGACTTGAAATCATTTGTGAATTGCTCTAGCATTAATAACAATGTTACAATTATATATTTACAAAAATAGTAAAATTATGTTAAATAGTTCTAGTCTAATAGTTAATAATTATTAATATCTTACCTATTACCATTTGACATGTCACTAAATAACCTTATATTTATTCTAGGTTTTGAACTAGAAAAACAAACATTTTAATTAAAATATTGTAAATTTAAACATATATATTGTTCATCAATGTTATAAAATAATGTGTTTCTTACGACACTG
>NC_042494.1:63738406-63763315 GCF_005508785.2 Acyrthosiphon pisum
TATTTCCAATAAAAAATTAAATGATACAGATAAAATGATATTAGCTAAAGAACTTCATAAACTAGTTAGAAAAAAATTTACTAAACGAAGAATTTTTACTAAAGGTATTGACGATTTATGGGCTGCTGATTTAGTTATAATGAGAAATTATTCTGATGAAAATAAGGGTTATTCTTATATAATAACTGTTATAGATACTAGGGTGGTCCTTAAAACTGAACTTTGAAAATGTGTTAATTATACAACCTAAATTGGTTTGAATACTTATAAAAACGATGTATAAAAAGTTTTAGGAGAATCGGACAATATTAACCCGTGCCACAAAAGGGTTGAAGTTGCGAATCCATGTCTTGTAGAAAACAACATCGTTTGATATGTTTTTCAAGTATATCACAAATAATAATGACTGTATCGAAAAAAGTATAAGAACATAATTTTTTTGAAATAAAATTTTGTGTATTTTTTAATCTTATACATTTTTCATAAAACAAATATTTTTTGAAAAAAATTACATTAATTAATATTGTGAATAAAATGTTCATATTTAAAAAAAAAAATTTATTTTATTAATGTTTATACTCAAAGATTCAATTTTTTTAAAACTTTTTTTGTAAAATAGTACTCTTCTTGGAGTCTGGGTATTTATTACGGTAGTCACACACAACTTGGAGCAAATATTGTTTTTGAGTTTCATCATTGGTAATTTTTGTATTGTATTCCTCTATAAGTTTAACTCCTCTTTCAGCAATATCATTGACTACATTTATGTTGGTGACAATAGCAGTAGATTTTTTAAAATGTTCATCATCGTTCCATTTTGATGGGTCAGTCGTAAGAAAGTCAGTATTTATTTTGAAACGTTTAAAGAATTGCATTGAGCTCACACAAATAAAATCTTCAAGGCCTTTATTTAATATACCAATAGACTCTTTTGGGTTCAAAACATATCGGTTTATATTATCTTCTTCTGTATCCATATTAAGAGCTGCTATCATTTTTCTTTTTGTGTCTACTGGTACGTGTGGATCGAAAAACGATAACGCAGCTGCCTCGGGTGATAGATACCACAAATGGCCACACATTTTTTTAATTGTGACTTCAGATATACTTTTATCAATAGACTGGTATCTTATTAAATCTTTTAAAAAATTTAGATCTTGGTAAGGTGCTCTCGAAGCCATAGGTGCAACAAACCAGGCTTTTATGTATAGTCGAATAATGAAGACACACACACTGGCAATAGACATTTCTTCTCTCTGTGTTAAACGAAATTGACTTCGGAATAAAAATATTTTCAAACAGTATATAGCTTTTGCCATCCATCTGGCATGATGGATGGCTCCGGGTACTCTTAAAGAAATTCCTCGAGGGGGCACTCCCCCAAGAAAAATAATCGTCAATTCCAACAACTCTCTATAATCTTCCCTGGGTTGTTTAATTTGTAAATAATCAATTACAAAATTAATTATATCAGAACGCACATCACTCACATTTTTTTGTATAAACTCATTTATAGTTCCAGGTTCAAATTTTTCGGTATTTAGGTTGCCCCAATATTGTTGAAACCTTTTAAATATTGGTACATCTGGACCAGATGTCGTGCATAGTTTTGTATCAAAAACACATTTTAAAACTAACTCATAAATATGGTGACGACATGGTAAATGTAAAATGTTACGCTCTAAGTAATTTTCCAATAGTACACAAGCACCTAACCTTCGGCCTGTGTTTGAAGCCGTAGTATCACAACAAAAAGCTTGAACATTTTCTGTGATGCACCAATCATTAAGCATTTGAAAAATTGCATCTGCTTGGTCAATCCCTGTTCCAGTATCAAGAGCTGGGACTCCAAGTAATTGATCACAACCATTACACGAAACTACGATGGGAAGTCTATCAACATTTTTTTGCCCCGTTAACGCAGGTAATAGCTTTCCATCCCAGTGAAGAATAACTGCATCATCGATTGACAGTTTATATTCTTTACGGATATTCTCTGCGCGCTCTTTTCGAAAACGTAAACGTGTATTTCGAATTGATGTTCTATTTATAATTAATTTATTAACATCCTCACCTAATGCTTCTGCTGTTGAAATTAAAATGTGAACGGCATCTCTGTCGCTAAGCTTGCATTTATCTAATGCAGATGCAAGTTTCGATGTGATGAAATTAATATTTCCTCTATGTGGTTGTTTAAAGTATTTTGTAGATGGACCGGGCTTATCAAACTCTTCATCTTCTATAGTAGACTCATCGGTTGATGACGTACTCATTTCCACAAATGTATCTAAAATATATGCAAAAAATAAATACAAATAATAAAAATGAATACATAATATTCACTGTTATGTAATAATTTTACTGACCGTGGATCTCCGATTCTTCATAAGTTCTTTTTCGTCTTTCCTCAACAATTTTTAATCTTTCCTCGGCTCTTTTTTCTTTATTAATTATTTTTAGATCAATCCCCAACATGGATCCAGGACGACCTTTTTGCCTCTGTGATATTAGAAAATCCCTGTCTTCTTTTATTTTTATAACTTCAAGAGCATCAGCTTGAGCAATGTCAAATAAATCATCTAATATCATGCTGAATTCTTCATTTTTTTTAAGTTGTGTGTCTGTTTTTCTATATTGCAACTTTTGCAAATTTCTCCATTCGTTATATAATTTTTGAAGCTTTATGGCACAATATTGTTCAGCACTAACCGGTATACGTGCCTTTTGCCAAAAAACACTTACCTCTTTTATTACTAATTTCGCACTTTCGTTTAAATTAAGACGAACTTCACGCATGTTGTAAAAAAGAACCGATAACGCCTGTCTTATAGATGGTAATTTGCTACCGACAATTTGATTTGATGTATAGCCAATTAAAAATGTATGAGAATCTTTACGTAAACTCTTTCTTGAAGCCATTATAATAATTTAAACACAAAAAAAATGAAAATTTTTTTATTTAAATATAATTTAACAATAAACAGTTAATATGTAGTGGCACTCGGGTTTGTGATACGCTGATATAGCACTGTAGAGTGTAGACTAGTGTTCAATTCTAATAGTAACTAACAGACGGTCACAATATTACTTATCGGTCTGTTCAATGTTCAAACTTTAGATTAGAAAATACCGTTGAAATAATAATCATAAGAATATTGTCTCGTTATCGGTGTCCTGGTATATTTAGCGTAATTTTATATCAACAAATATTTTACTAATATTATTCTGATGTTAATATTTACTTTTCGACAAAATAAATAATATTTTTTTTTTTTTTTTGCAAGATTTTTGTAATTATTATTTTTAAAATATAATTTTCGAGATAAATATTAAGTTTATGAAAAAATGCATAAGATTATAAATAATATAAAATATTTTTCTTAACAAATTATGTAATATTGTTTTTTTTTTATAGAATCATTATTTAATATACTATGCTTAAAATCTAAGAAAAATATGCTATTTTCATAAAAAAAATAGATATAGACAATTTCAACTCTTTTGTGGCACGGGTTTACCTTGTTCAATTCACATGGAACTTCTTGTACATCATTTTTAAGTGTATTCGAAGATTATTAAAAAGTATAATTTAAGAAAAGACATAATTAGAAATTCATACCTTATAGACTAGGACCACCCTACTATAAATACATTCTTCATTTTATATTCAAAGAATGTTATTACATTCAATAGTATAAAATGAATATCAATTGGATTTTGAAATACTAATGTGTGTGTTCAATTTTCAGATAGGTACTTTATATTGAGTTTCAAGCCGATGCGTTTTTTGCAAACAAGAATATACACTTTTACTGGACTAACATGAATGGAAAAATACATGAGCTCCGTTCATTACAGTTAACGTCTTCTTTGATCGTCCGATTTAAATTTGAAAGGTATATTATTAGTATATGTAATATTTTATGAGTGTAATACATCGTAGAGTAAATGACAGAAAGAATTTCCATATATACATGTATAATTTTATACAATTAATAGTATTACTAAACCCGTCATTATTTCTCAGAACTGATTACTTCAAATTTGAAAACAAATTATTCTGACCCATGCTATCAATGTACAAAAAAAATTATCATGCATTTATTCGATCAGTGGATTCTATTTAATTTATATAGGGTTTAAAAGTAGTTCAGAATTATTTTCCAATACAAGAAAATTACTCTCTGTTATAAGCGAAGTATATTATTGTTAAATTCCATAAATACCATATTAATAAGTTTATAAATCATTATTATGGTGTTTTTGAAGGGCATTTTACAATGAAAGGTTGAATATTATATTTCTGTCACTTATAAATTAAACTTAGAAGTCTAAAATCAATTGTGTTAAACACATGATAATCAGGAATGAATTGCATAGCAAATTAAATATTACTTAACCCTTCATTATTTTTCTCAGAACTGATTAATTCAAATTTGCCATCAAATTATTCTAGCTCTAAATATCAATGTACCAAAAAAATTATCATGCTTTTATTCGATCACTGGTTCTATTTAATTTACATAGTGTTTAAAAGTAGTTCAGAAGTATTTTCCAATACAAGAATATTACTCTCTGTTATAAGCGATGTATATTATTGTTAAATTCCATAAATACCATATTAAAAAGTTTATAAATCATTATTATTGTGTTTTTGAAGGGCATTTTACAATAAAAGGTTTAATATTATATTTCTGTCACTTATAAATTAAACTTAGAAGTATAAAATCAACTGTGTTTAACACATGATAATCAGTAATGAATTGCTTTGGAAATTTTTTATTAATTATTTGGGTCTAATCAAAAAACATTATAACCTATAAATACATTCTTCATTTTATATTCAAAGAATGTTATTACATTCAATAGTATAAAATGAATATCAATTGGATTTTGAAATACTAATGTGTGTGTTCAATTTTCAGATAGGTACTTTATATTGAGTTTCAAGCCGATGTGTTTTTTGCAAACAAGAATATACACTTTTACTGGACTAACTTTGAATGGAAAAATACATGAGCTCCGTTCATTACAGTTAACGTCTTCTTTGATCATCCGATTTAAATTTGAAAGGTATATTATTAGTATATGTAATATTTTATGAGTGTAATACATCGTAGAGTAAATGACTGAAAGAATTTCCATATATACATGTATAATTTTATACAATTAATAGTATTACTAAACCCGTCATTATTTCTCAGAACTGATTACTTCAAATTTGAAAACAAATTATTCTAGCTCTTAATATCAATAAACCAAAAAAATTATCATGCTTTTATTCGATCACTGGTTCTATTTAATTTACATAGGGTTTAAAAGTAGTTCAGAAGTATTTTCCAATACAAGAATATTACTCTCTGTTATAAGCGAAGTATATTATTGTTAAATTCCATAAATACCATATTAAAAAGTTTATAAATCATTATTATTGTGTTTTTGAAGGGCATTTTACAATAAAAGGTTGAATATTATATTTCTTTCACTTATAAATTAAACTTAGAAGTCTAAACTCAATTGTGTCAAACACATGATAATCAGGAATGAATTGCATAGCAAATTAAATATTATTTAACCCTTCATTATTTTTCTCAGAACTGATTAATTCATATTTGCCATCAAATTATTCTAGCTCTAAATATTAATGTACCAAAAAAATTATCATGCTTTTATTCGATCACTGGTTCTATTTAATTTACATAGTGTTTAAAAGTAGTTCAGAAGTATTTTCTAATACAAGAATATTACTCTCTGTTATAAGCGAAGTATATTATTGTTAAATTCCATAAATACCATATTAATAAGTTTATAAATCATTATTATGGTGTTTTTGAAGGGCATTTTACAATAAAAGGTTTAATATTATATTTCTGTCACTTATAAATTAAACTTAGAAGTATAAAATCAACTGTGTTTAACACATGATAATGAGAAATGAATTGCTTTGGAAATTTTTTATTAATTATTTGGGTCTAATCAAAAAACATTATAACCTATAAATACATTCTTCATTTTATATTCAAAGAATGTTATTACATTCAATAGTATAAAATGAATATCAATTGGATTTTGAAATACTAATGTGTGTGTTCAATTTTCAGATAGGTACTTTATATTGAGTTTCAAGCCGATGCGTTTTTTGCAAACAAAAATATACACTTTTACCGGACTTACATCAATGGAAAATACATGAGCTCTGTTCATTACAGTTAACGTCTTCTTTGGTCGTCCGATTTAAATTTGAATGGTATATTATTAGTATATGTAATATTTTATGAGTGTAATACATTGTAGATTAAATGACAGAATAAATTTCCATATATACATGTATAATTTTGTACAAATAATAGTATTACTTAACCCGTCATTATTTCTCAGAACTGATTAATTCAAATTTGCCATCAAATTATTCTAGCTCTAAATATCAATGTACCAAAAAAATTATCATGCATTTATTCGATCACTGGATTTCTTTAATTTATATAGGGTTTAAAAGTAGTTCAGAGTTATTTTCCAATACAAGAATATTACTCTCTGTTATAAGCGAAGTATATAATTGTTAAATTCCATAAATACCATATTAAAAAGTTTATAAATCATTATTATTGTGTTTTTGAAGGGCATTTTACAATAAAAGGTTTAATATTATATTTCTGTCACTTATAAATTAAACTTAGAAGTATAAAATCAACTGTGTTTAACACATGATAATCAGAAATGAATTGCTTTGGAAATTTTTTATTAATTATTTGGGTCTAATCAAAAAACATTATAACCTATAAATACATTCTTCATTTTATATTCAAAGAATGTTATTACATTCAATAGTATAAAATGAATATCAATTGGATTTTGAAATACTAATGTGTGTGTTCAATTTTCAGATAGGTACTTTATATTGAATTTCAAGCTGATGCATTTTTTGCAAACAAGAATATACACTTTTACTGGACTAACATGAATGGAAAAATACATGAGCTCCGTTCATTACAGTTAACGTCTTCTTTGATCGTCTGATTTAAATTTGAAAGGTATATTATTAGTATATGTAATATTTTATGAGTGTAATACATCGTAGAGTAAATGACAGAAAGAATTTCCATATATACATGTATAATTTTATACAATTAATAGTATTACTAAACCCGTCATTATTTCTCAGAACTGATAAATTCAAATTTGACACCAAATTATTCTAGCTCTTAATATCAATAAACCAAAAAAATTATCATGCTTTTATTCGATCACTGGTTCTATTTAATTTACATAGGGTTTAAAAGTAGTTCAGAAGTATTTTCCAATACAAGAATATTACTCTCTGTTATAAGCGAAGTATATTATTGTTAAATTCCATAAATACCATATCAAAAAGTTTATAAATCATTATTATGGTGTTTTTGAAGGGCATTTTACAATGAAAGGTTGAATATTATATTTCTGTCACTTATAAATTAAACTTAGAAGTATAAAATCAATTGTGTTAAACACATGATAATCAGGAATGAATTGCATAGCAAATTTAATATTACTTAAACATTCATTTTTTTTCTCAGAACTGATTAATTCAAATTTGCCATCAAATTATTCTAGCTCTAAATATCAATGTACCAAAAAAATTATCATGCATTTATTCGATCACTGGATTTCTTTAATTTATATAGGGTTTAAAAGTAGTTCAGAGTTATTTTCCAATACAAGAATATTACTCTCTGTTATAAGCAAAGTATATAATTGTTAAATTCCATAAATACCATAATAAAAAGTTTATAAATCATTATTATTGTGTTTTTGAAGGGCATTTTACAATAAAAGGTTTAATATTATATTTCTGTCACTTATAAATTAAACTTAGAAGTATAAAATCAACTGTGTTTAAAACATGATAATCAGAAATGAATTGCTTTGGAAATTTTTTCTTTATTATTTGGGTCTAATTAAAAAAAATTATAACCTATAAATACATTCTTCATTTTATATTAAAACAATGACATTACATTCAATAGTATAAAATGAATATCAATTGGATTTTGAAATACTAATGTGTGTATTCAATTTTCAGATATGTACTTTATATTGAGTTTCAAGCCGACGCATTTTTTGCAAACAAAAATATACACTTTTACCGGACTTACATCAATGGAAAAATACATGAGCTCCGTTCATTACAGTTAACGTCTTCTTTGGTCGTCCGATTTAAATTTGAATGGTATATTATTAGTATATGTAATATTTTATGAGTGTAATACATCGTAGAGTAAATGACTGAAAGAATTTCCATATATACATGTATAATTTTATACAATTAATAGTATTACTAAACCCGTCATTATTTCTCAGAACTGATTACTTCAAATTTGAAAACAAATTATTCTAGCTCTTAATATCAATAAACCAAAAAAATTATCATGCTTTTATTCGATCACTGGTTCTATTTAATTTACATAGGGTTTAAAAGTAGTTCAGAAGTATTTTCCAATACAAGAATATTACTCTCTGTTATAAGCGAAGTATATTATTGTTAAATTCCATAAATACCATATTAAAAAGTTTATAAATCATTATTATTGTGTTTTTGAAGGGCATTTTACAATAAAAGGTTGAATATTATATTTCTTTCACTTATAAATTAAACTTAGAAGTCTAAACTCAATTGTGTCAAACACATGATAATCAGGAATGAATTGCATAGCAAATTAAATATTATTTAACCCTTCATTATTTTTCTCAGAACTGATTAATTCATATTTGCCATCAAATTATTCTAGCTCTAAATATTAATGTACCAAAAAAATTATCATGCTTTTATTCGATCACTGGTTCTATTTAATTTACATAGTGTTTAAAAGTAGTTCAGAAGTATTTTCTAATACAAGAATATTACTCTCTGTTATAAGCGAAGTATATTATTGTTAAATTCCATAAATACCATATTAATAAGTTTATAAATCATTATTATGGTGTTTTTGAAGGGCATTTTACAATAAAAGGTTTAATATTATATTTCTGTCACTTATAAATTAAACTTAGAAGTATAAAATCAACTGTGTTTAACACATGATAATCAGAAATGAATTGCTTTGGAAATTTTTTATTAATTATTTGGGTCTAATCAAAAAACATTATAACCTATAAATACATTCTTCATTTTATATTCAAAGAATGTTATTACATTCAATAGTATAAAATGAATATCAATTGGATTTTGAAATACTAATGTGTGTGTTCAATTTTCAGATAGGTACTTTATATTGAGTTTCAAGCCGATGCGTTTTTTGCAAACAAGAATATACACTTTTACTGGACTAACATCAATGGAAAAATACATGAGCTCTGTTCATTACAGTTAACGTCTTCTTTGATCGTCCGATTTAAATTTGAAAGGTATATTATTAGTATATGTAATATTTTATGAGTGTAATACATCGTAGAGTAAATGACAGAATAAATTTCCATATATACATGTATAATTTTATACAATTAATAGTATTACTTAACCCGTCATTATTTCTCAGAGCTGATAAATTCAAATTTGACACCAAATTATTCTAGCTCTTAATATCAATAAACCAAAAAAAATAACAAGCATTTATTCGATCACTGGTTCTATTTAATTTACATAGGGTTAAAAAAGTAGTTCAGAATTATTTTCCAATACAAGAATATTACTCTCTGTTATAAACGAAGTATATTATTGATAAATTCCATAAATACCATATTAAGAAGTTTATAAATCATTATAATTGTGTTTTTGAAGGACATTTTACAATAAAAGGTTGAATATTAAATTTTTGTCGCTTATAAATTAAACATAGAAATATAAAATCAACTGTGTTAAAAACATGATAATCAGAAATGAATTGCTTTGGAAATTTTTTCTTTATTATTTGGGTCTAATTAAAAAAAATTATAACCTATAAATACATTCTTCATTTTATATTCAAAGAATGTTATTACATTCAATAGTATAAAATGAATATCAATTGGATTTTGAAATACTAATGTGTGTGTTCAATTTTCAGATAGGTACTTTATATTGAATTTCAAGCTGATGCATTTTTTGCAAACAAGAATATACACTTTTACTGGACTAACATGAATGGAAAAATACATGAGCTCCGTTCATTACAGTTAACGTCTTCTTTGATCGTCTGATTTAAATTTGAAAGGTATATTATTAGTATATGTAATATTTTATGAGTGTAATACATCGTAGAGTAAATGACAGAAAGAATTTCCATATATACATGTATAATTTTATACAATTAATAGTATTACTAAACCCGTCATTATTTCTCAGAACTGATAAATTCAAATTTGACACCAAATTATTCTAGCTCTTAATATCAATAAACCAAAAAAATTATCATGCTTTTATTCGATCACTGGTTCTATTTAATTTACATAGGGTTTAAAAGTAGTTCAGAAGTATTTTCCAATACAAGAATATTACTCTCTGTTATAAGCGAAGTATATTATTGTTAAATTCCATAAATACCATATTAAAAAGTTTATAAATCATTATTATTGTGTTTTTGAAGGGCATTTTACAATAAAAGGTTGAATATTATATTTCTTTCACTTATAAATTAAACTTAGAAGTCTAAACTCAATTGTGTCAAACACATGATAATCAGGAATGAATTGCATAGCAAATTAAATATTATTTAACCCTTCATTATTTTTCTCAGAACTGATTAATTCATATTTGCCATCATATTATTCTAATTCTAAATATTAATGTACCAAAAAAATTATCATGCTTTTATTCGATCACTGGTTCTATTTAATTTACATAGTGTTTAAAAGTAGTTCAGAAGTATTTTCTAATACAAGAATATTACTCTCTGTTATAAGCGAAGTATATTATTGTTAAATTCCATAAATACCATATTAATAAGTTTATAAATCATTATTATGGTGTTTTTGAAGGGCATTTTACAATAAAAGGTTTAATATTATATTTCTGTCACTTATAAATTAAACTTAGAAGTATAAAATCAACTGTGTTTAACACATGATAATCAGAAATGAATTGCTTTGGAAATTTTTTATTAATTATTTGGGTCTAATCAAAAAACATTATAACCTATAAATACATTCTTCATTTTATATTCAAAGAATGTTATTACATTCAATAGTATAAAATGAATATCAATTGGATTTTGAAATACTAATGTGTGTGTTCAATTTTCAGATAGGTACTTTATATTGAGTTTCAAGCCGATGCGTTTTTTGCAAACAAAAATATACACTTTTACCGGACTTACATCAATGGAAAATACATGAGCTCTGTTCATTACAGTTAACGTCTTCTTTGGTCGTCCGATTTAAATTTGAATGGTATATTATTAGTATATGTAATATTTTATGAGTGTAATACATTGTAGATTAAATGACAGAATAAATTTCCATATATACATGTATAATTTTGTACAAATAATAGTATTACTTAACCCGTCATTATTTCTCAGAACTGATTAATTCATATTTGCCATCAAATTATTCTAGCTCTAAATATTAATGTACCAAAAAAATTATCATGCTTTTATTCGATCACTGGTTCTATTTAATTTACATAGTGTTTAAAAGTAGTTCAGAGTTATTTTCCAATACAAGAATATTACTCTCTGTTATAAGCGAAGTATATAATTGTTAAATTCCATAAATACCATATTAAAAAGTTTATAAATCATTATTATTGTGTTTTTGAAGGGCATTTTACAATAAAAGGTTTAATATTATATTTCTGTCACTTACAAATTAAACTTAGAAGTATAAAATCAACTGTGTTTAACACATGATAATCAGAAATGAATTGCTTTGGAAATTTTTTATTAATTATTTGGGTCTAATCAAAAAACATTATAACCTATAAATACATTCTTCATTTTATATTCAAAGAATGTTATTACATTCAATAGTATAAAATGAATATCAATTGGATTTTGAAATACTAATGTGTGTGTTCAATTTTCAGATAGGTACTTTATATTGAATTTCAAGCCGATGCGTTTTTTGCAAACAAGAATATACACTTTTACTGGACTAACATGAATGGAAAAATACATGAGCTCCGTTCATTACAGTTAACGTCTTCTTTGATCATCCGATTTAAATTTGAAAGGTATATTATTAGTATATGTAATATTTTATGAGTGTAATACATCGTAGAGTAAATGACAGAAAGAATTTCCATATATACATGTATAATTTTATACAATTAATAGTATTACTAAACCCGTCATTATTTCTCAGAACTGATAAATTCAAATTTGACACCAAATTATTCTAGCTCTTAATATCAATAAACCAAAAAAATTATCATGCTTTTATTCGATCACTGGTTCTATTTAATTTACATAGGGTTTAAAAGTAGTTCAGAAGTATTTTCCAATACAAGAATATTACTCTCTGTTATAAGCGAAGTATATTATTGTTAAATTCCATAAATACCATATTAAAAAGTTTATAATTCATTATTTTTGGTGTTTTTGAAGGGCATTTTACAATAAAAGGTTGAATATTATATTTCTTTCACTTATAAATTAAACTTAGAAGTCTAAACTCAATTGTGTCAAACACATGATAATCAGGAATGAATTGCATAGCAAATTAAATATTATTTAACCCTTCATTATTTTTCTCAGAACTGATTAATTCATATTTGCCATCAATTTATTCTAGCTCTAAATATGAATGTACCAAAAAAATTATCATGCTTTTATTCGATCACTGGTTCTATTTAATTTACATAGTGTTTAAAAGTAGTTCAGAGTTATTTTCCAATACAAGAATATTACTCTCTGTTATAAGCGAAGTATATAATTGTTAAATTCCATAAATACCATATTAAAAAGTTTATAAATCATTATTATTGTGTTTTTGAAGGGCATTTTACAATAAAAGGTTTAATATTATATTTCTGTCACTTACAAATTAAACTTAGAAGTATAAAATCAACTGTGTTTAACACATGATAATCAGAAATGAATTGCTTTGGAAATTTTTTATTAATTATTTGGGTCTAATCAAAAAACATTATAACCTATAAATACATTCTTCATTTTATATTCAAAGAATGTTATTACATTCAATAGTATAAAATGAATATCAATTGGATTTTGAAATACTAATGTGTGTGTTCAATTTTCAGATAGGTACTTTATATTGAATTTCAAGCCGATGCGTTTTTTGCAAACAAGAATATACACTTTTACTGGACTAACATGAATGGAAAAATACATGAGCTCCGTTCATTACAGTTAACGTCTTCTTTGATCATCCGATTTAAATTTGAAAGGTATATTATTAGTATATGTAATATTTTATGAGTGTAATACATCGTAGAGTAAATGACAGAAAGAATTTCCATATATACATGTATAATTTTATACAATTAATAGTATTACTAAACCCGTCATTATTTCTCAGAACTGATAAATTCAAATTTGACACCAAATTATTCTAGCTCTTAATATCAATAAACCAAAAAAATTATCATGCTTTTATTCGATCACTGGTTCTATTTAATTTACATAGGGTTTAAAAGTAGTTCAGAAGTATTTTCCAATACAAGAATATTACTCTCTGTTATAAGCGAAGTATATTATTGTTAAATTCCATAAATACCATATTAAAAAGTTTATAAATCATTATTATTGTGTTTTTGAAGGGCATTTTACAATAAAAGGTTGAATATTATATTTCTTTCACTTATAAATTAAACTTAGAAGTCTAAACTCAATTGTGTCAAACACATGATAATCAGGAATGAATTGCATAGCAAATTAAATATTATTTAACCCTTCATTATTTTTCTCAGAACTGATTAATTCATATTTGCCATCAAATTATTCTAGCTCTAAATATTAATGTACCAAAAAAATTATCATGCTTTTATTCGATCACTGGTTCTATTTAATTTACATAGTGTTTAAAAGTAGTTCAGAGTTATTTTCCAATACAAGAATATTACTCTCTGTTATAAGCGAAGTATATAATTGTTAAATTCCATAAATACCATATTAAAAAGTTTATAAATCATTATTATTGTGTTTTTGAAGGGCATTTTACAATAAAAGGTTTAATATTATATTTCTGTCACTTACAAATTAAACTTAGAAGTATAAAATCAACTGTGTTTAACACATGATAATCAGAAATGAATTGCTTTGGAAATTTTTTATTAATTATTTGGGTCTAATCAAAAAACATTATAACCTATAAATACATTCTTCATTTTATATTCAAAGAATGTTATTACATTCAATAGTATAAAATGAATATCAATTGGATTTTGAAATACTAATGTGTGTGTTCAATTTTCAGATAGGTACTTTATATTGAATTTCAAGCCGATGCGTTTTTTGCAAACAAGAATATACACTTTTACTGGACTAACATGAATGGAAAAATACATGAGCTCCGTTCATTACAGTTAACGTCTTCTTTGATCATCCGATTTAAATTTGAAAGGTATATTATTAGTATATGTAATATTTTATGAGTGTAATACATCGTAGAGTAAATGACGGAAAGAATTTCCATATATACATGTATAATTTTATACAATTAATAGTATTACTAAACCCGTCATTATTTCTCAGAACTGATAAATTCAAATTTGACACCAAATTATTCTAGCTCTTAATATCAATAAACCAAAAAAATTATCATGCTTTTATTCGATCACTGGTTCTATTTAATTTACATAGGGTTTAAAAGTAGTTCAGAAGTATTTTCCAATACAAGAATATTACTCTCTGTTATAAGCGAAGTATATTATTGTTAAATTCCATAAATACCATATTAAAAAGTTTATAAATCATTATTATTGTGTTTTTGAAGGGCATTTTACAATAAAAGGTTGAATATTATATTTCTTTCACTTATAAATTAAACTTAGAAGTCTAAACTCAATTGTGTCAAACACATGATAATCAGGAATGAATTGCATAGCAAATTAAATATTATTTAACCCTTCATTATTTTTCTCAGAACTGATTAATTCATATTTGCCATCAAATTATTCTAGCTCTAAATATTAATGTACCAAAAAAATTATCATGCTTTTATTCGATCACTGGTTCTATTTAATTTACATAGTGTTTAAAAGTAGTTCAGAAGTATTTTCCAATACAAGAATATTACTCTCTGTTATAAGCGAAGTATATTATTGTTAAATTCCATAAATACCATATTAAAAAGTTTATAATTCATTATTTTTGGTGTTTTTGAAGGGCATTTTACAATAAAAGGTTGAATATTATATTTCTTTCACTTATAAATTAAACTTAGAAGTCTAAACTCAATTGTGTCAAACACATGATAATCAGGAATGAATTGCATAGCAAATTAAATATTATTTAACCCTTCATTATTTTTCTCAGAACTGATTAATTCATATTTGCCATCAATTTATTCTAGCTCTAAATATGAATGTACCAAAAAAATTATCATGCTTTTATTCGATCACTGGTTCTATTTAATTTACATAGTGTTTAAAAGTAGTTCAGAGTTATTTTCCAATACAAGAATATTACTCTCTGTTATAAGCGAAGTATATAATTGTTAAATTCCATAAATACCATATTAAAAAGTTTATAAATCATTATTATTGTGTTTTTGAAGGGCATTTTACAATAAAAGGTTTAATATTATATTTCTGTCACTTATAAATTAAACTAGAAGTATAAATCAACTGTGTTTAACACATGATAATCAGAAATGAATTGCTTTGGAAATTTTTATTAATTATTGGGTCTAATCAAAAAACTTTATAACCTTTAAATACATTCTTCATTTTATATTCAAAGAATGTTATTACATTCAATAGTATAAAATGAATATCAATTGGATTTTGAAATACTAATGTGTGTGTTCAATTTTCAGATAGGTACTTTATATTGAGTTTCAAGCCGATGTGTTTTTTGCAAACAAGAATATACACTTTTACTGGACTAACATGAATGGAAAAATACATGAGCTCCGTTCATTACAGTTTACGTCTTCTTTGATCGTCCGATTTAAATTTGAAAGGTATATTATTAGTATATGTAATATTTTATGAGTGTAATACATCGTAGAGTAAATGACTGAAAGAATTTCCATATATACATGTATAATTTTATACAATTAATAGTATTACTAAACCCGTCATTATTTCTCAGAACTTATTACTTTAAATTTGAAAACAAATTATTCTGACCCATGCTATCAATGTACAAAAAAAATTATCATGCATTTATTCGATCAGTGGATTCCTTTAATTAATATAGGGTTTAAAAGTAGTTCAGAAGTATTTTCCAATACAAGAATATTACTCTCTGTTATAAGCGAAGTATATTATTGTTAAATTCCATAAATACCATATTAATAAGTTTATAAATCATTATTATGGTGTTTTTGAAGGGCATTTTACAATGAAAGGTTGAATATTATATTTCTGTCACTTATAAATTAAACTTAGAAGTATAAAATCAATTGTGTTAAACACATGATAATCAGGAATGAATTGCATAGCAAATTTAATATTACTTAAACATTCATTTTTTTTCTCAGAACTGATTAATTCAAATTTGCCATCAAATTATTCTAGCTCTAAATATCAATGTACCAAAAAAATTATCATGCATTTATTCGATCACTGGATTTCTTTAATTTATATAGGGTTTAAAAGTAGTTCAGAGTTATTTTCCAATACAAGAATATTACTCTCTGTTATAAGCGAAGTATATAATTGTTAAATTCCATAAATACCATATTAAAAAGTTTATAAATCATTATTATTGTGTTTTTGAAGGGCATTTTACAATAAAAGGTTTAATATTATATTTCTGTCACTTATAAATTAAACTTAGAAGTATAAAATCAATTGTGTTAAACACATGATAATCAGGAATGAATTGCATAGCAAATTTAATATTACTTAAACATTCATTTTTTTTCTCAGAACTGATTAATTCAAATTTGCCATCAAATTATTCTAGCTCCAAATATCAATGTACCATAAAAAATATCATGCTTTTATTCGATCACTGGTTCTATTTAATTTACATAGGGTTTAAAAGTAGTTCAGAAGTATTTTCCAATACAAGAATATTACTCTCTGTTATAAGCGAAGTATATTATTGTTAAATTCCATAAATACCATATTAAAAAGTTTATAAATCATTATTATGGTGTTTTTGAAGGGCATTTTACAATAAAAGGTTTAATATTATATTTCTGTCACTTATAAATTAAACTTAGAAGTATAAAATCAACTGTGTTTAACACATGATAATCAGAAATGAATTGCTTTGGAAATTTTTTCTTTATTATTTGGGTCTAATCAAAAAACATTATAACCTATAAATACATTCTTCATTTTATATTCAAACAATGACATTACAATCAATAGTAGAAAATGAATATCAATTGGATTTTGAAATAGTAATGTGTGTATTCAATTTTCAGATATGTACTTTATATTGAGTTTCAAGCCGACGCGTTTTTTGCAAACAAGAATATACACTTTTAGCGGACTTACATCAATGGAAAAATACATGAGCTCCGTTCATTACAGTAAACGTTTTCTTTGGTCGTCCGATTTAAATTTGAATGGTATATTATTAGTATATGTAATATTTTATGAGTGTAATACATTGTAGATAAAACGACAGAATAAAATATCCATATAACATGTATAATGTTAAAACATTAATAATAATTCTTAACCCTTCATTATTTTTCTCAGAACTGATTAATTCAAATTTGCCATCAAATTATCCTAGCTCTAAATATCAATGTACCAAAAAAATTATCATACTTTTATTCGATCACTGGTTCTATTTAATTTACATAGTGTTTAAAAGTAGTTCAGAAGTATTTTCCAATACAAGAATATTACTCTCTGTTATAAGCGAAGTATATTATTGTTAAATTCCATAAATACCATATTAATAAGTTTATAAATCATTATTATGGTGTTTTTGAAGGGCATTTTACAATAAAAGGTTGAATATTATATTTGTGTCACTTATAAATTAAACTTAGAAGTATAAAATCAACTGTGTTTAACGCATGATAATCAGAAATGAATTGCTTTGGAAATTTTTTATTTATTATTTGGGTCTAATCAAAAAACATTATAACCTATAAATACATTCTTCATTTTATATTCAAAGAATGTTATTACATTCAATAGTATAAAATGAATATCAATTGGATTTTGAAATACTAATGTGTGTGTTCAATTTTCAGATAGGTACTTTATATTGAATTTCAAGCCGATGCGTTTTTTGCAAACAAGAATATACACTTTTACTGGACTAACATGAATGGAAAAATACATGAGCTCCGTTCATTACAGTTAACGTCTTCTTTGATCGTCCGATTTAAATTTGAAAGGTATATTATTAGTATATGTAATATTTTATGAGTGTAATGCATCGTAGAGTAAATGACAGAAAGAATTTCCATATATACATGTATAATTTTATACAATTAATAGTATTACTAAACCCGTCATTATTTCTCAGAACTGATAAATTCAAATTTGACACCAAATTATTCTAGCTCTTAATATCAATAAACCAAAAAAATTATCATGCTTTTATTCGATCACTGGTTCTATTTAATTTACATAGCGTTTAAAAGTAGTTCAGAAGTATTTTCCAATACAAGAATATTACTCTCTGTTATAAGCGAAGTATATTATTGTTAAATTCCATAAATACCATATTAAAAAGTTTATAAATCATTATTATTGTGTTTTTGAAGGGCATTTTACAATAAAAGGTTGAATATTATATTTCTGTCACTTATAAATTAAACTTAGAAGTCTAAACTCAATTGTGTCAAACACATGATAATCAGGAATGAATTGCATAGCAAATTAAATATTATTTAACCCTTCATTATTTTCTCAGAACTGATAAATTCATATTTGCCACCAAATTATTCTAGCTCCAAATATCAATGTACCATAAAAAATATCATGCTTTTATTCGATCACTGGTTCTATTTAATTTACATAGGGTTTAAAAGTAGTTCAGAAGTATTTTCCAATACAAGAATATTACTCTCTGTTATAAGCGAAGTATATTATTGTTAAATTCCATAAATACCATATTAAAAAGTTTATAAATCATTATTATGGTGTTTTTGAAGGGCATTTTACAATGAAAGGTTGAATATTATATTTCTGTCACTTATAAATTAAACTTAGAAGTATAAAATCAATTGTGTTAAACACATGATAATCAGGAATGAATTGCATAGCAAATTTAATATTACTTAAACATTCATTTTTTTTTTTCAGAACTGATTAATTCAAATTTGCCATCAAATTATTCTAGCTCTAAATATCAATGTACCAAAAAATTATCATGCATTTATTCGATCACTGGATTTCTTTAATTTATATAGGGTTTAAAAGTAGTTCAGAGTATTTTTCCATACAAGAATATTACTCTCTGTTATAAGCGAAGTATATAATTGTTAAATTCCATAAATACCATATTAAAAAGTTTATAAATCATTATTATTGTGTTTTTGAAGGGCATTTTACAATAAAAGGTTTAATATTATATTTCTGTCACTTATAAATTAAACTTAGAAGTATAAAATCAACTGTGTTTAACACATGATAATCAGAAATGAATTGCTTTGGAAATTTTTTATTAATTATTTGGGTCTAATCAAAAAACATTATAACCTATAAATACATTCTTCATTTTATATTCAAAGAATGTTATTACATTCAATAGTATAAAATGAATATCAATTGGATTTTGAAATACTAATGTGTGTGTTCAATTTTCAGATAGGTACTTTATATTGAGTTTCAAGCCGATGTGTTTTTTGCAAACAAGAATATACACTTTTACTGGACTAACTTTGAATGGAAAAATACATGAGCTCCGTTCATTACAGTTAACGTCTTCTTTGATCATCCGATTTAAATTTGAAAGGTATATTATTAGTATATGTAATATTTTATGAGTGTAATACATCGTAGAGTAAATGACAGAAAGAATTTCCATATATACATGTATAATTTTATACAATTAATAGTATTACTAAACCCGTCAATATTTCTCAGAACTGATAAATTCAAATTTGACACCAAATTATTCTAGCTCTTAATATCAATAAACCAAAAAAATTATCATGCTTTTATTCGATCACTGGTTCTATTTAATTTACGTAGGGTTTAAAAGTAGTTCAGAAGTATTTTCCAATACAAGAATATTACTCTCTGTTATAAGCGAAGTATATTATTGTTAAATTCCATAAATACCATATTAAAAAGTTTATAAATCATTATTATTGTGTTTTTGAAGGGCATTTTACAATAAAAGGTTGAATATTATATTTCTTTCACTTATAAATTAAACTTAGAAGTCTAAACTCAATTGTGTCAAACACATGATAATCAGGAATGAATTGCATAGCAAATTAAATATTATTTAACCCTTCATTATTTTTCTCAGAACTGATTAATTCATATTTGCCATCAAATTATTCTAGCTCTAAATATTAATGTACCAAAAAAATTATCATGCTTTTATTCGATCACTGGTTCTATTTAATTTACATAGTGTTTAAAAGTAGTTCAGAAGTATTTTCTAATACAAGAATATTACTCTCTGTTATAAGCGAAGTATATTATTGTTAAATTCCATAAATACCATATTAATAAGTTTTTAAATCATTATTATGGTGTTTTTGAAGGGCATTTTACAATAAAAGGTTTAATATTATATTTCTGTCACTTATAAATTAAACTTAGAAGTATAAAATCAACTGTGTTTAACACATGATAATCAGAAATGAATTGCTTTGGAAATTTTTTATTAATTATTTGGGTCTAATCAAAAAACATTATAACCTATAAATACATTCTTAATTTTATATTCAAAGAATGTTATTACATTCAATAGTAGAAAATGATTATCAATTGGATTTTGAAATACTAATGTGTGTGTTCAATTTTCAGATAGGTACTTTATATTGAGTTTCAAGCCGATGCGTTTTTTGCAAACAAGAATATACACTTTTACTGGACTAACATCAATGGAAAAATACATGAGCTCTGTTCATTACAGTTAACGTCTTCTTTGATCGTCCGATTTAAATTTGAAAGGTATATTATTAGTATATGTAATATTTTATGAGTGTAATACATCGTAGAGTAAATGACAGAATAAATTTCCATATATACATGTATAATTTTATACAATTAATAGTATTACTTAACCCGTCATTATTTCTCAGAGCTGATAAATTCAAATTTGACACCAAATTATTCTAGCTCTTAATATCAATAAACCAAAAAAAATAACAAGCATTTATTCGATCACTGGTTCTATTTAATTTACATAGGGTTAAAAAAGTAGTTCAGAATTATTTTCCAATACAAGAATATTACTCTCTGTTATAAACGAAGTATATTATTGATAAATTCCATAAATACCATATTAAGAAGTTTATAAATCATTATAATTGTGTTTTTGAAGGACATTTTACAATAAAAGGTTGAATATTAAATTTTTGTCGCTTATAAATTAAACTTAGAAGTCTAAACTCAATTGTGTCAAACACATGATAATCAGGAATGAATTGCATAGCAAATTAAATATTACTTAACCCTTCATTATTTTTCTCAGAACTGATTAATTCAAATTTGCCATCAAATTATTCTAGCTCTAAATATCAATGTACCAAAAAAATTATCATGCTTTTATTCGATCACTGGTTCTATTTAATTTACATAGTGTTTAAAAGTAGTTCAGAAGTATTTTCCAATACAAGAATATTACTCTCTGTTATAAGCGAAGTATATTATTGTTAAATTCCATAAATACCATATTAAAAAGTTTATAAATCATTATTATTGTGTTTTTGAAGGGCATTTTACAATAAAACGTTGAATATTATATTTCTGTCACTTATAAATTAAACTTAAAAGTATAAAATCAACTGTGTTAAACACATGATAATCAGAAATGAATTGCTTTGGAAATTTTTTATTAATTATTTGGGTCTAATCAAAAAACATTATAACCTATAAATACATTCTTCATTTTATATTCAAAGAATGTTATTACATTCAATAGTATAAAATGAATATCAATTGGATTTTGAAATACTAATGTGTGTGTTCAATTTTCAGATAGGTACTTTATATTGAATTTCAAGCCGATGCGTTTTTTGCAAACAAGAATATACACTTTTACTGGACTAACATGAATGGAAAAATACATGAGCTCCGTTCATTACAGTTAACGTCTTCTTTGATCGTCCGATTTAAATTTGAAAGGTATATTATTAGTATATGTAATATTTTATGAGTGTAATACATCGTAGAGTAAATGACAGAAAGAATTTCCATATATACATGTATAATTTTATACAATTAATAGTATTACTAAACCCGTCATTATTTCTCAGAACTGATTAATTCAAATTTGCCATCAAATTATTCTAGCTCTAAATATCAATGTACCAAAAAAATTATCATGCATTTATTCGATCACTGGATTCCTTTAATTTATATAGGGTTTAAAAGTAGTTCAGAGTTATTTTCCAATACAAGAATATTACTCTCTGTTATAAGCGAAGTATATAATTGTTAAATTCCATAAATACCATATTAAAAAGTTTATAAATCATTATTATTGTGTTTTTGAAGGGCATTTTACAATAAAAGGTTTAATATTATATTTCTGTCACTTATAAATTAAACTTAGAAGTATAAAATCAACTGTGTTTAACACATGATAATCAGAAATGAATTGCTTTGGAAATTTTTTATTAATTATTTGGGTCTAATCAAAAAACATTATAACCTATAAATACATTCTTCATTTTATATTCAAAGAATGTTATTACATTCAATAGTATAAAATGAATATCAATTGGATTTTGAAATACTAATGTGTGTGTTCAATTTTCAGATAGGTACTTTATATTGACAGGGCCGGACTGGCCCAGTGGTCTACTGTCCTAGAGGACAGTGGGCCGCTGTCTTTGGCTGGGTTTTGGGCCGGTGCCTTGTTAGTACAATTATATCGGTAGGGACATAAGTAAATATTAAATATAGTAATGCGACATAATGGGATTATAATATATTAATATGAGACATAGCAACATAGTCATTTGGCATAGCGTATATTAGCATATATTAATGTAGACGTGTTTAGTTATTAGTTATAATAAATCGATATCGTCTTAATCGTCGTTAATGATAATTGATAAGTGATCAATGATAAGTGAAAGGGGGCGCAGAAAAAGTCTTGGAAATCATAAAAAATTCTTCATCGCTTTTATTAAAACTTTTATCTTGACATTTTATACTAATTATACTTATTAGAATAAGTTAATTATTTTTATTGTTTTTCTATTTAGCTAGATATGCATATATCAAGATAATGGAGGTAACTAAAGTATTAACTATAGTCACAATGTTATACTTTCCATATTAAATTTCAATTACAGATGCTTTTAAAATTCAATTGGTACTTTTATTTGAATAAACAATTAACAGAATGAAAATTGTGCTTTTGTACACTCAATTATAATTTTTACTTAACACATATTATACTATAAAGAACTACAATGACACAAAGTACAATAATGTATAAAAAACCTACCTAAATAGTAAATATAAAAAAACTCAAATGGTTCCAGTTTCTATAACGAATAAATCATAAATGATTCTCAGATGACTCTCTTTTATAATATATCTTTTATTATATTAGGTATATTATTTGGGGGGCAAAAAAAAATGTTGGTGGCTAAGCCCCCCTTTAGCTCCCAACTAATTACGCCTATGGTCAGAGAATAGGGCCGCAATTATATTTGGGATAATGGGCCGGACCCTACCCAGTCCGGCCCTGTATATTGAGTTTCAAGCCGATGCGTTTTTTGCAAACAAAAATATACACTTTTACCGGACTTGCATCAATGGAAAATACATGAGCTCTGTTCATTACAGTTAACGTCTTCTTTGGTCGTCCGATTTAAATTTGAATGGTATATTATTAGTATATGTAATATTTTATGAGTGTAATACATTGTAGATTAAATGACAGAATAAATTTCCATATATACATGTATAATTTTGTACAATTAATAGTATTACTTAACTCTTCATTATTTTCTCAGAACTGATAAATTCATATTTGCCACCAAATTATTCTAGCTCCAAATATCAATGTACCATAAAAAATATCATGCATTTATTCGATCACTGGATTTCTTTAATTTATATAGGGTTTAAAAGTAGTTCAGAGTTATTTTCCAATGCAAGAATATTACTCTCTGTTATAAGCGAAGTATATAATTGTTAAATTCCATAAATACCATATTAAAAAGTTTATAAATCATTATTATGGTGTTTTTGAAGGGCATTTTACAATGAAAGGTTGAATATTATATTTCTGTCACTTATAAATTAAACTTAGAAGTATAAAATCAATTGTGTTAAACACATGATAATCAGGAATGAATCCCACACAGCATTCAGAACATATACACATTTTAGTCATATGTGGTTTAAGTGTTCTTGGAAATATGTTATAAAATCATCTTTTGAACACATTGTTAACGTATGTTCTATCAAATTTTGAAAATAAATGGTGTCTTCTATATTATAGAAACATGGTTCTAAGATGTTGTAGGAAATATGGATCAGTTACATGTTACTAAAATATTATAAACATATGTTCCATTCAATATTGAAAATAAATGGTGTCTTCTATATTATAGAAACATGTTTCTAAGATGTTGTAGGAAATATGGAACAGTTACATGTTACTAAAATATTATAAACATATGTTCCATTTAATATTGAAAATAAATGGTTTCTCACATATTATAGAAACATGTTTATATGGTGTTGTAGAAAACATTGAACGGTTA
>NC_042494.1:63763555-63765020 GCF_005508785.2 Acyrthosiphon pisum
GGCGTTATTTACGTAATTACGTTTTCACTCATGGTTTAAAATAAAATTTGACGGGAAATCCCGCATATAACGCAATAACAACTATATCCATACCCCGCCGCCTGCGGGCCGTGACCGCCGACGGTCGCGGCGCGCACCACACATCTGTCATCTACACCAAAACGCCCGTCTTGTACACATCTCGCGTTGATTGTCCATAGTCCATACTCATAAAAATTATTATAATTTATAACGTGCGACGTCCTTACGACTCAACGAGTCAAGAACTTTATTAACAGTTTTCGAACAGTTTGTCTTGCACATTTGCGTCCATTGTCCATATTATACTTGTAAAGCTTGTTAGAACGTGCAACGGCCAACGACGCGACGAGAGTCAACAGTTCTATGGTAACCATTTTCAAACATTTTGTTTTGCACACATGCGTCCATTGTCCATATTATACTTCTAAAGCTTATTAGAACGTGCAACTGCCAACGACGCAACGGGAGTCAAAAATTTAATAAGTCATTAAACATTTTGGGTAAGTACTGTTTGTATTCTTATTCTTATTATTATTGCTGTAACACATATAATCAATATATTGTAATTATATTTAGCTATTAATTATTAGTACCTACTATAAAACATTATTAGGTACATAGGCATTGATAATATTTTAAGAATAATTTGGATAGATTAGGTACTATAGACATATTATCGAAATAGTTATATATTATAATAATATTACAATTGGGATATGCCGAGGGATATGTATTACTGTAAAGTATAAAAATTCACTTCAGGACACTTAAATTATTTAAAGTACTTATTTATACTTTTAAAAATCAATTTGAACTTGTTTAATTTTTATATTGGTATATAGTTTCTTCATAGTAGAAAATTTGAAATTTCTATACTTTTCCAGATTTATTTATAAAATGATTAAGAGCTATAGGTCAAAAAGGAGAAAGATTCAGGAAGAGATAGAATTGATGAATAATGGAATGGTTGGTTTAACGTCAAAACATACTGATAATAATTATTTAAGTGAACATCGAGAAACTTCAGTTGTACTGCATTTTGAACCGTCTGATATTCCAGAGAATAATTTAACGAATGATAATAATGAATCATTTAATGATGCAACATTTTCATTGAGTCCACCATTAGGTATTGAAATACACAATAGTATATAAATCATTTTTGTTTTATTTATAGGTAAATTATGAGATACAAATTTTATTTAATAATTAAGAACACCAATAATACCTATTGAAAAAATAGATAGGTAGTAAAATTAGGAAGATATATTATTTTTTTTTTTTTTTACTTCATGAATGCTAGATTAGTATTTTTAATTAAATTAATAATACATAGGTAATAGGTAGCTACATCCAATATAATTTATAATTACAACCGTCATTGGGTAATATAATAATGTATTACTATTGTGCACATTCAATAAAAAAGCTCATTTTTTATATC
>NC_042494.1:63766077-63766331 GCF_005508785.2 Acyrthosiphon pisum
TAGCTTCATTAAATTTTCATAATTTGTGATATTGTTGTAGGCTACAGGTATTGAATTAGAACAGTCTTTAAATATAGCACTAGAAACTGGCTATAGATGCTTCGACACGGCCGTTGGTTACAACAATGAACCAGTCATAGGAAAGGTTTTGAATGATTGGATATCAGCTGGAAAAGTGACTAGAGAAGAATTGTTCATCACAACTAAAGTATTTTCAAAATTATGTTAAACACAAAAAATTAAAAAATTACAAT
>NC_042494.1:63766431-63779422 GCF_005508785.2 Acyrthosiphon pisum
GTAAGTATATTGTTACGCAGCTCCCGTGCTTTGGAAATCGTCCTGAAGACGTAGATACGTATATTAAGCAATCACTAAAAGACTTACAGCTAGATTATATTGATATGTACCTGATACATCTTCCAATTGGTCTATTTAAAAATGGTAAAACTTTGTACAGTGATATGGAATTGGATAAAAGTACGGATCACCTTAATATTTGGAAGGTTGGTATTTTTAAAACGATTTTATCTAAATCATGATAGATTTGGCAATCAATAACCATAACCAACTGAAGATGTCATTACTTATTAATGTTTCTATAATACCGACAATAAAATATAACAATAATATTCACTGAACAATTATTTTCCTAAATTATAGTAACAAACATAAATTATTTTAGAAAATGGAGGAGCAAGTGGTCAATGGCCGAGCAAAATCGATCGGTTTGTCGAACTTCACCATCAAACAAACACAAAGGATATTAGACAATTGCAAAATTCGACCCGAAGGTCTCCAGAACGAAAATCATTTGTATCTTCAATCTCCCGAAGTCGTGCGATTTTGCAAACTTAACGGTATCATCTTGATCGGGTACTCGACTCTGGGCATGAAATCATTCAGAGAATTAGCGGGATTATCTTGGAAGTAATGAGATAAACGTGCACTTTGCCATGCAAACTATGACTTTGCATACAATAATATGTTTAATAACTAAATTATGTGTTTGTGTGTCTGTTATTAAACAGCAATAAACAGTTACCAGAAATGTTGGAGAATGATGTGTTAGTCAAGGTTGCAAAAAAACACGGTAAGACTCCAGCCCAAGCGTTGCTGAGGTTCCTCATTCAGAAGGGAATTTCCGTCATACCCAAGAGCGTGACCCCAGATCGAATAGTGGAAAACTTTCAAGTATTTATATTTTATATTTCTATTGTCTTTATTCATTATATTCGATGATATAATATTATGGTTCATCGGAATTATGTGCCATATCATAACATTAACGGTTTGCTCGTTTTACCCGAAAGATTTTCGATTTTAAATTGGATACAGAAGACATGGACGCTCTACGCAGTCTGGACAACGGAGAAGATGGGCGTATCGTACGATTTACGATGATTAAAAAGTAAGTTTTTTTGTGTTATTAATTAACTTGAAGCTTAAATGTAAGTAATATGGAGTCAAAGCGATTACAAACCAACAGAATGCGCGTTTTATTAAATTAAATGAATATTTTTTTACCTTTTTAAAGTATATCGTTACAATTTTATGCACATCAAAATCATATAGTATATTAACCAGAGACCGGAACAAACCTGAACACTTATTAGAATTAGAACATGACCGAAACTCTATTCGAATCCACGTTTAATTTATCAATACAAAAATCAAAATATGAACCAATATTTTGAGATTGAAGTTTTTCAGTTCTTACTGGTCTCTGGTTTTAACATAACTAGACATAGTTATCAACTAATATGATATTATCATTAATTTACAAATGAGTGACATTTACATTACTAAACGATCAAAATTATTTATTTTTTATAGCATTGCAGATCACCCAGAATATCCATTTTGATCCTGTAAAGATAATATTCTTAAACACTACATATTTATAAATTTATAATTTCTGAGCGATTCTAGCTCCAAAAATAATCGTTTTTTGAATGTGATTATCCAATTTTAAAATATAATATAATATTAAATTTGCATGTATATTTAATTTTATGTATTACCATTAATTATAGTGAAATTAATAAAATGTGGTATCACCCATGTAGATATATTTATATATTGATTGTGCGCTTGTTAATATAAATTATAAATAGATGGGAATACTCGGTAAAAAAAAAAATGTCAATTCAATTTAAATTGTGCACATAATATTATGGAATACTAATAATATTGCGTTTGGATAAATTATTATTTATTTATAATATTATAATCTTATATATATTATATGTAACTATACTAATCCGTAACCGTATAATACATGGATCAAGTTCGTTAATTACACGTATAGGTACAGGCGTCTAGTCCAAGTGGGTATTTATTTCGAAAGATCCTGTCGAAGCATCCATTTCTGATCCGATTAATTAGGTAATGAAGATTTTACGTTTAAAACGCGAATACATACTACATCACAACAACATAGTGTAAGGGATCCTCAGATGGGGGGAGGGGAGAATTACACTCATAAAGTCGGTGCAATCTGTAATATCACGTTGTGTGTACCTACAACTTATTACCTACTCTATAGATCCACTTAAGTACACAAAAAAATTAATTACTTTTGAACAAAACGCCTATAAACAAGCATTTACCTACACTATATATACAACAAGTCCTAAAGAGTATAAATAAGAAATCGTTGTCAAATCCGAAAAGTTGACTCAAATTATTTATATATAGGTATATAGGGCTACATAATATTATTATACAGGATTTTAGCAAATATTTACAGATATTTAAATTGGCGAAGTGGAATACCGCTATCCCGCCGTCACTTTTAAACAATAAATCTTTGTACAGACAGTGGTATTAAAGGAAATAGCTTATTTTATTTATTTTTAATTTCGATAAGGTAGATATCGATAATAAAACGAGTATTAATTGAAATCTCACAATACCCGGCTAAATCCATTCGCGGAACGTTCACAGTGACAAACAAATGGTTCTACATGTGTATTGTGTATACACCTGAATTCGACGCCAGATTGTCTCAAAATATTCGGGACACTAATCACATATTATTATATCCGACGGCGTCCAGAGTATGCAACCAGCTATTAAAAACATAGGTAGTACGCATAATAACTTGTAAATATTATGATTAAAATATTATGTAATACATTTTTTATTACCTATATGTTTTATTTTTTCAATGACAATATCGACAATATGAACGTCTTCATAACATTATATTATATTATTTTAAATATTGGAGTGACGATTGGGTACCGAAAGCAGAGTATCCTACTAACGATGTCTGTCAAAACGGTAGATAAAAGTCAGGGGGCTTGAGTAGTTGAGTGATGAAAAACTTTTCTCCAACGTTTCAAAACTAAATCCAGCTCTTATATTATGACAACAATTATCCCACCAAGTTACCAACTTATGGTGTATTTGTCATTATATGTTTACATGTTTATAATTTTAAATCAAAAAATATTTTTTAATTAATACTTATTTAAAATTAGAAGTTATTTAACATTACGTGATAAAATATGTTTATAAATTAATATAAATTAAATATATCATAATACTATATAGTTGATCCATCACGGCCGGCGATGTATCCCGTGACAAATTAAATAATGCTGTGGATTTACACTGTCTTAAGATTCGTTAAATTTATGTAAACCTCGCATATTCTTAACACGGTAATTTGAGCAGTTTCGACCAAATATAAAATACAGATCTTAAATTATATCCTGTAACCAATGACAATCGTGAACAATCAAAAAAAAATGTTCGTTTTACGCCAACCAACACAAATCCCTGTGTGAGCCTGTACTGGTTGACTCCGTTAATAACAATTTGGCAGATAACATAGAACCAGTTGCACCCATTGAAAATATAGGTAACAATGAACTAATTAATAACGACAATTTAGTTATAATTTATATGTATAATTTAGACCTAACCGAAACACCATCCGATACCGGAGGCATATAAGCATAGTGTACATTGTTAGAGAACCCAAAGGAAATACTGTTCTACGATTGGCTCTAATCCCAATGAGATAACGACTTCGCTATCAATTATCTGTTATCACGAAAATTATATTTCCAATAGTAAATATATAATAAAAATTTAATATCAAATAAAAATACTAAAAATAAAAAATAATAGAAATAATTTTTATTCATATAAAAAGAACACATCATTGTAAAATCATTACATTCATCACTTCGTTCAGAATCTAAAAAATATACATATAATAGTTAAAATATTTATCCTGAGTACCTTAAAAAAAAAAAATTATAAAATATGAATTAAAAATTCAACTTTTCTACCTATAAAAAATTATACATTTAGTAATAGTGTAAAATACATTAATATGGAATAATAAAACTTCTAAAATAAATAATTGTTATTCATATCAACAAATAATATAAATAAAAATTTTGTACTTCTGTCAAGTCTGTAAAAATCAAAAAAAATTAAATTAATAACGATTAAAATATTTATCCTGAGTACCTTAAAAAAAAAAATTATAAAATATAAATTAAAATTCAAGTCTTCTACCCATTAATTAAAATAAATAATTGTGATTTATATCAACAAATAATATAAATCAAAATGTTGTACTACTGTCAAGTCTGTAAAAATCAAAAAAATCAAATTAATAATATTTAAAATATTTATATTATTATTATTTTTATATTATCTAGTATTTGGAAAAGTATATTAAAACAAAATTCAATTGAACTGTTACGGAAATAATTAAAATAAAATTATATTAATTAATAAAATGTATTGAATCAAGCATGCGAGGACAAGACAAAGAGCATGAAATGTCTTATAATAATTTTAAAAAAAAGTTGAAACTCAATGTCTCGTCTATAAGAATCAACAAGAATACATAAACACATTTTCAAGGCCCCCTCATATAACACAATCGCCACCCTCTCTTTATGACAATCATATAAAAGGGTGACCGAAACAAGAGATAGACAGAAAGTAGGGATATTTGAAACATTTAGGAGTCTGGTCGTAACACCACTCACGATCTTGATATCAGTATTTTTTGAATAAAGTCATAATACCACTTTAACCTTGTAATTATAAGCCGTAAAAGAAAAAGCAACAAAAAGTAACATAATATATTATATTGTTATATTATAACATAAAGACTAAAGTTTTCCTGATGGATGTACACCATTCAATGAGTCCTCAGCCGAGTTCTTGCTGAAATGTACATTATAATTTATAAATAAACACTACAAACATATAAATTGTTGTTTTGGTCACCTTCCCAGTTGACAATTAAAGACTATCTAAAGTCAAAGTCTGTCAAATTAATGAACATATCTGCATAAAAACATATAATATAAATATATATTATATTTATATAAACATGTAATGACACAATAAATCACCAACTCCAATAAAATCCCTAAAACACAAATAAAAACATTCAATATACCAGCCAAATATATACATATACTAGCTGATCCCATGCACTCCGTTGCGCGTAAAAAAATATAACTCTTAAAATATTGTGATTACTCATGCTTGCCCCTGATGTGCCCAAATGGGGACTAATAACAAATAAATACTAATTTCTACTAAATATTTCTCCTGTAACCAATAGCAACCATTAATAAACGAAAATTTCAATCGTAAATCTCATAATCCCCGTTTGAGCCCCTACCGGTGGCGTCCTGACACGAATATAATTGGCGATACGTTCTTCTTCTCGACGAAAAGAATGTATTGAAAAAAAAATAAATTGAATCGGTCTAATATCTCTTGAGAAAAATTGTCACAATTATCCCGCCACTTAATTTTATTATATATATTGCTTATACTACCTTTATAGGTAAATGTATCTTTTTTTTTAGTTGCAGTAGTATTAAGTTTTATTGTTACATCAATTGTAGCTGGGCAATTCACATTTTTAGATAATCCTTTTTATTAATATCAGGCTTTTTAAAATTACTATGTTGACATACAAATTTTTTACTAAATAAAAATATTAATTCATTTTAATAGGTACTTATTATAATATAATATGTAAAAGACCTTACGAGCAAACAATTCGTTGGCCATTCGGAATACTGGAGCGATAGTTCCAATGACTAAAATTCAACTCCCCAAATTCAGAAACCCAATTATTGATATCTTCCATACATGATATGTTTGATCTGATGTTAAAGGTAATAAAAGTTTAAAGTTTAAAAGTATTAAAACGTCTTTAAAATATTATGTTCAGCTAATAATATTTTTCAAAATTCAGACAGAATTTGATAACTGATAACAGATAATGGATAGCAAAGTCGTTATCTCATTGGGATTAGAGCCAATCGTAGAACAGTATTTCCTTTGGGTTCTCTAACAATGTACACTATGCTTATACGCATACCGGAGGTATTAAAAGAACAGCATCGAACTCCACTTCGTCCCACGTCACACAGGAACCAACTAGCATAATAAATTAATAAAAGCAACATAAAGCCCACCTTAAATGAAAAAAAAACAAATTAATACTACATCTACTGCAACGAAAATTCAGAAAGAACAAATTATAAAAAAGTCAAGACACTAGTGAGATCAAATTCAACAGAAAAAATTACCGACAACATAAAACAATCTATTGAACCAGCCAGAAATTTAATGGAAAAAAATAAAGACCTAGATATAGATTTTGACCAACTTAAGAATATAATAATAAATACACATTGTATTACACAAGGTAACGCAGACCCTATCGATATCTGCAAACAATATGGAACAGATTCCAAATCCTTACTAAACACGATAGAGATGGCAATTAAATCGCAAAGCTTGAAAAATAGATTAACACGCTTATCAAATAAATTATTAGAAACAATTGATCTAGATAGTCACGAAATCGCCAACCCAGAAACGGAAAACATTTCGTCACCCATTAATCACACATTAGATTAATGAGGTAATTGACTACATCGTAACATATAAACAATATCACACACATTAAATATATACTCAAAACATCCGTAAATAACAGTATCATATCCATACCCAATACAATACCTATTTGCATGCATAAAATAAAATTAAACAATATAAACACAGATCATAATATATTACAATGGAACATTAATGGATTCTATAAAAAAAATTGACGATCTCAAAAGATTAATTCATAAATACTCTCCCTAGGTAATCTGCTTACAAGAAACAAATTTCCCTGAAAACCACATCGCAGAACTTAAAGGTTACCTCGGTTATTCAAAAAACCGTTCCGTCAGAGGTCGAGCCAGCGGAGGCGCATCAATCTACGCAAACTCATCCTTTCCCTCCTAAGAAATTAAAATCACCTCCAACTTCGAAGTAACAGCAATAACTGTTTTCACATAAAAGAAAAAATAACTATTTGTAACATATATCTTCCAAACCAACATGATTTCGAAATCGAAAATCTAGAAAATATAATTAATCAATATTACCACGACCCTATATACTAACAGGTGATTTTAACAGTCATAACACTCTATGGGGAAGCACGCATATTGATATTAGAGGAAAAAAAATAGAAAAAATGCTTGACCATAACTATATCACACTACTAAACGACAGAAGCCCTACGCACTTCAATACCGTCAATAGATCCGTATCGGCCATAGACTTATTCTTTTCATCCGCAAATATATCAACCAATTTGGATTATAATATAACAGTGACCACTGGCCCATTATCATAAAAATCCATAACAGAGACTCTACTTTAATATATAAAACCAAAGAGAAATGGAACTTAAAAAAATCTAATTGGGAATTATTTTCAAATACAATCCAATCTGAACTTGAAAAATAAATTTAGAAAAAGTAGAAGCATAATCGATCTAATTGAACTGAAAAAACAAAGATCTAAAGCTAAATACATTATAAAAAATTGAAAAAAAAACTCGTGGAACACTTTTACGTCATCAATTTCCTGCCTTGAAAATCCTAATATAGCGTGGACAAAATAAAATCAATAAAAAGAGTTCAAAAATTAACAGATATCAAATCACTCAGAACTAATAATAATAAAACCATTATTACAGAACCGATAGAAATAGCAAACGCACTAGGTGAATATTTTCAGGAAATAAGCGACAATAACAACTTTGATTCAAATTTCTTAAAGTACAAATCCGAAATGTTAAGGAACCAACCACAGTTGAACATATTGATACACCAAACCTAAATTTGATAATAACAAGAAAAGAACTCGACAACATTATTAATGAACACAAGAGCAACTGTTGTGGACCCGATGACATCCCCTTCATATTTATAAAAAAATCTAAATTACATTAGTCGAAATATTTAATAAAATGTGGACACAACACAAGTTCCCAAAAAAATGGAAACAAGCTACTATCATTCCAATTCATAAACCTAACCAAAATAAATTCATAGTACAAGGATACAGGCCTATATCGCTATTATGCACAATGAGCAAAATATTCGAAAAAATAGTCAGCGTTCGACTTAACTGGTTTCTAGAGAAAAATAAATTTCTCGCCGAAGAACAATTTGGATTTCGGAAAAACAGATCGACCTACGACTGCCTTGTAAACATTAATACAGAAATATGTGAAAAAATTGCATGCAAACTGTTACGACACATCGTAAATCATATTATCGTCCACGTCGCCACGATCAAAGGTCCACGACTGAACCCCCGCAAGCTCCGCGTGCCCGTGCGGTAATCGGTACTATCTGTTTTCTTCTCCGAGCGTGCGCCATTATAATTACTCCTATCTATCTTCCTATTATCATTATTTAAATTAATTATTATGTATAATTCATATCGTTGTTAATGATATAAATTTCTTTTTTTTGTTATTGCCGTATCATTCGGATCTTGTTGTACCTACTCGTTCGCTCGTCTCGTCGTATTATATTATATACACGAGACGTTCTATTTACTGTCTATTGTATCGTTTTTAAAAATCAATAAAATCTCTGTACACGCCATTGCGGCAACTTCAACTCGCATGCAGTGTTTTGTTCTTGGATCATCGCCCGTCGTTGACATTGCGTCAACATCCACTTCCGACGTCCTGCCACATTTCGTGTTTGTCATTTAGGCAACCGCAGGCAATCGAGTAAGTCCATATTTTGTATTATCACGTCATTCCTGCCAGCCTTCGTGGGGAATCCATCACTTTGCCCGAGTTCGGGACTGGTGCCAGAGTCAAGCGCGTAAGTCCGCCAGCAACCCAGTGCGTTGTTTGAGTGGCCGTAGCTCCAGGTCGTCGGACTGCAATGCTCACCGGACGGGACCTTCACCTGCCGTAGTTCCAAGTATTTTTAAGTTCAGCCTGAATTGTAATTGCGCCCTGTGGTCATTGCACCAAACCGATCAGACCACAGGGACCCCGGCCCCATACTTAAACTACACCATCCCTTATTCCGTTGTGCCACTTCCTTCCATGCATTCCTCGTGTATTGTCTGCCGCCACCGCGCGGGTTCGTCACGGGCATATTAAATTGCCTATGCACCAAATCTACTTTAGGTTGCCTATGTCCTAGACACCAAAGGGCACATTAAGTTGCCTATCTACTGAAAATCTAGGGGCACTCCAAAATTTTCATCGTCGACCAACGTCGACTGGTCCTTCGTCGAACACCCTCTATACTATCGAACACAAACAATACATGGGACTGGTGAGCTTCAATATACAAAAAGCGTACGATATGACATGGAGATACAGAATTATTTCAATCTTACTAGACTGGGGCGTTAAAGGTAACATTTTATATTTCATACATAATTTCCTAATTGACCGAACATTTGAAGTTGCTGTTGGTGCACAACATTCATCCTTCTATAACCTGAATAACGGAATTGCCCAAGGCTCTTCCATAAGTGTAAAATTGTTTCTAATCGCAATAAATGACTTATCTAAACTTATACCCACCCCTGGAAAAATTATAATATATGCGGATGACAGCAATATTTTTTATCGACACAAACGTATTGACACTTTAGGAAAATAATTACAGAAATACACCAACTCCTTAAACGATTGGAGCAAAAATACAGAGTTCAAATTTTCACCTGAAAAATCCCAGTTCATAATATTTTCACACAAAAAAATTTAAAAAAAAACCAACTATAAAAATGACAAAAAAATAATTCCTTACATAAAACACTTAAAAATATTAGGTCTTACCTTCGACGAAAAACTAACCTGGACCACACACAAAAAAAGCTAAAAGACAAAGCCAAAAAATGACTGAACATTATCAAAGTACTTTCAGGCACGAAATGGGGAGCCGACTCTAAAACCCTAATAAACATTTACAATTCACTAATCAGATCAATTTTGGATTACGGATCTCCCTTATATATGACATCGAGAAACACAGCACTGACAATGCTTGAAGCTATCCATAATGCTGACCTAAGAATGGCATCCGGTGCATTTAGAAGTAGTCCCATAAACAGCATACTCAATATTACTGGAGAACAACCACTTAATAATCGGAGAAATCAACTGATGTTGCAATACGCAGTAAGAACAGCAACTGACCCGAACAAACCAACGTATTCCACAGTATTCAATAACAGATTCAAAAATACTTTTAACAATAACAAAAAATTAATACAACCTATGTACAAAAGAATAAAAGGAAAAGAGGAAGAACTAAAATTAGAAATAAATAATATATTGACTAGAGAAGAACTCGTAAAACCTCCATGGACAACGACAAAACACTCGTTTGACATGTCGATAGCGATTTACAACAAAAAAGAAACCACAAATCTTCCATACAAAAATGTATTCTATGATATAACCGCACCTCATACATATATATGTATACCGACGCCTCAAAAACAGACAAAGGGGTGGGTGTTGCTGCAGTTTTCCAACAAACCGAGCTTTCGGAAAGGTTGTCGGATAATTGTAGCATATATACAGCTGAGGCACTAGCTATATATAAAGCCCTATCCTATATAACAAGTACCAACCTGCATAATAATAAGTACATAATTTTAACAGACTTCGTGAGCACTCTATCTAGTCTTAGTAATATTAATAACGATAATGTTATAATTAATAAAATAATCAACTTGACTAATAAATTTAACGATAACTTAATCTTCGCACGGATTCCCGGACACTGCGGAATAACTGGTAATGAATGAGCGGACTTACTTGCCAAGGAAAAGCCAATAACCCACATCAACTAACTGTGTGGAATATTAAATCCGACAATGATTTTAAAATGAGTAAAAGAGTCACGACAAAAATTCAACATACCGGAACACCTTCACGACGCACTGGGCCTTGACGAAAAATCCACCCAAAATATGGATGGATGGAAGATATTGAATTGTACAATTTAATTTGAGTTATCATTATCATGTAAAAACAAGCCAATGGTCACGTTACCAAGGCTTTTTCCTTTATAAAAAAAAATAAGTTGTTATTACTGGAATTAAAAAACAAAGTTGGTTCTAGGAATTTATTCAACCTACAAAATTACTTAGAGAAAAATAAATACATTTTAAAATAAAAACATTAATTGTACACCTAACTACAACACGTGCCAGGTATGATCATTTTTATAGAATTTGTCCTAAAATAATTTGTTACAAATCAAAAATCGTTCATCAACAAACCGTTTTCAATAATCATTAGTTTAAAATTACCGTTTAGTTTTTTGAAATACCGATTCGTTCACACAATCATGTAGGTAATTGCGTATTTTACAACGACTTTGGTAATACTATCCCACGGGCTTATATTTTATTATACGTTTTCTATACAATGAACTTGATTTCGCAACTATGTGAAGAAGTTACACAGCCATTCACGTTAAATAATATTGAACCGTTAACTACTATAAATAAGAGTACCTGTCCAATGTGTGAGCACGTCAGTGTTATTATATATCGCTGTATATTGTGCATTACCTTTGATTTTCTCAAAATGGAATTTTATAAATTACAATCAGGCGGTAGAATGCCGGCTTTAGGTTATGGAACATTTTTGGTAAGTCCTTTTAAACTAATATTAATTAAATAGGTAAATAATAATCTATTAGCATTATATAAGTATTAAGTGAATTACTCTCTCTTTTTCCTCGGTGATTCTCATATCCTAGAATCGTGTCCGTTATAAAATTATATCTTACTCAAAATGTTACCGTTTCAATATGTAATTTCTATGTTTCTATAGTTTGGTTTTAGTTGTAAAGGCAATTGAAAACTACCATTTAATTTGAATCCTCCGATAGCCTAATAGTATTAAGTAATCTACGCCATTCTACCAAAACAATCAAACAAGGAGATTATTCAATTATTATTATTGGTTGAAATTGGCTCAGAAACTTTTTGAAATGTTCAAATAAAAAAATTGAATAAAGTTTCATTACGTTACACAATGCCGTCTTTCTAAATTTACATCTATGGACACAATATATAATACTTTTCATTATAAAATGTTAAATAAAATTGCACAAATTAATGTTCACATTATAATATATAGGGCGCAATAATATTACCATATTACCATTTATAGATTTATTAATAACTACTAATTACTGCCACGGGCTGTACATTTTTATAACCACGCCAAACGGTATCCATATGATTATAATATAACGTGATAAATAATTAAATAATTCAATAGGTACTTATTATACATTTTATTGAAATAAAAATAAAATATAATACAAGTAAATTAATACTATTATTTATGTTTATTATAAAAATATAATAATTTTTTTGGAGTCCTATACTCAGATAGGTATATTATGTATATCTATTAAAAATCATTATTTAATATCTATCGTTATAGTTATTAAATATAGGTATTTAATATATATAATACATACGATAATTAGTTTTAGTTTTATTTGTTTTTTATTATTTATAAAACACAATATAGTTAAGTATATTAAAGGTGTATTTTATTAAAAATAGATATTATTTATGATGTATTATATTTAATCTTTCATTCAATACAAATTTTAAAAATTACTAAATGATTGATTAATTTATTGATCGCATGTCTTTATCGTACGCTATACACAATGTACTGACCGTGAAAGAACAATAACAGGCTGACAGTTTCGTAATATATAAATTATAAAATATTCATAAGGTTTACAGACGGTCTCTGCTATTCAGAATCGTTTACGTATGTAATGATTTATCATTGAACACATAATAGTGATGGTGATGGTGATCAACCCAATGCCGTCTCGAAACTTATGTACAGTAGAGCGACATCACCGGTTTTTTCATAACATAATGAAATTGAAATCCTAAAATTTTTTTTCAATTAAAT
>NC_042494.1:63779472-63780021 GCF_005508785.2 Acyrthosiphon pisum
CAGAAACCCACTTATTGATATCTTCCATACATGATATGTTTGATCTGATGTTAACGGTATTCCCAATTTCTCCAACAATTTCATTTGTATATTTTTTTGGAAATATCATTTTGTCAAATTTCAAATTCCGAATAAAAGTTTAAAGTTTAAAAGTATTAAAACGTCTTTAAAATATTATGTTCAGCTAATAATATTTTTCAAAATTCAGACAGAATTTGATAACTGATAACAGATAATGGATAGCGAAGTCGTTATCTCATTGGGATTAGAGCCAATCGTAGAACAGTATTTCCTTTGGGTTCTCTAACAATGTACACAATGCTTATATGCCGCCAGGCACATGTGTGGTTTTGTAGTCCAGGTTAGCCAGCTTTAGTGCCCACCTGGTTAACTTGGAATTTGTGTTTTTAGCTCGGTGGAGCCATGTGAGTGCCGAGTTGTCGGTGAATAGATCAAAACGGCGGGCCTCCAGGTATGCTCTAAACTGGTCGGTTGCCCAGATTATCGCGAGGCACTCGCGTTCTACCACGGCGTGCCTTGTTTGCGTAT